>NW_026529548.1:0-114621 GCF_028500815.1 Rissa tridactyla
GTAGCCCCACAGACCTGGAGGCTAAAGGCTTTCCTGCTGCCTTCAGCCTCGACACCACCCTTTCGCACTTGTCGCAGCGCCAGGCACAAAAATGGCCATATGGCTGGAGATGGCTCCCACGCCCAAAGAGCCAGCAGGGAAAACTATGCCTTGTTCTAAAGCTCTTTGGGAACCGCTTGCGTAGCCCCACAGACCTGGGGGCTGCGGGCTTTCCTGCTGCCTTCAGCCTCAAAGCCACCCTTTCCCACTTGGCGCCGTGCCAGGCACAAAAATGTCCATACGGCTGGAGATGGGTCCCCCGCCCAAAGAGCCAGTAGGGAAAAACTATGCCTTGTTCTAAATCTCTTTGGGAACCGCTTGCGTAGCCCCACAGACCTGGGGGCTGTGGGCTTTCCTGCTGCCTTTAGAATCGACACCACCCTTTCCCACTTGGCGCCGCGCCAGGCATAAAAATGGCCATATGGCCGGAGATGGGTCCCATGCCCAAAGAACCAGCAGGGAAAACTATGCCTTGTTGTAAATCTCTTTGGGAACCGCTTGCGTAGCCCCACAGACCTGGGGGCTGCGGGTTTTCCTGCTGCCTTCAGACTCGACACCCACTTGGCGCCAGCGCCAAGCACAAAAATGGCCATATGCCTGGAGATGTGTCACCTGCCCAAAGAGCCAGCAGGGAAACTATGCCTTGTTCTAAAGCTCTTTGGGAACCGCTTGCGTAGCCCACAGACCTGGGGGCTGCGGCTTTCCTGCTGCCTTCAACATCAAAACTACCCTTTCCCACTTGGCGCCCGCGCCAGGCACAAAAATGGCCTTCGGCTGGAGATGGGTCCCATGCCCAAAGAGCCAGCCAGGGGAAAACTATGCCTTGTTCTAAGCTCTTTGGGAACAGCTTCGTAGCCCCACAGACCTGGGGCCTGCGGGCTTTGCTGCTGCCTTCAGACTCGACACCACCCTTTCCCACTTGGTGCCGCGCGCCAGGCACAAAAATGGCCATGACGGCTGGAGATGGGTCCCATGCCCAAAGAGCCAGCAGGGAAAACTATGCCTTGTTCTAAAGGTCTTTGGGAAGCCACTTGCGTAGCCCCACACACCTGGGGGCTGCGGGCTTTCCTGCTGCCTTCAGCCTCAAAACCACCCTTTCCCACTGTGATGCCGCGCCAGGCACAAAAATATCCTATGGCTGGAGATGGGGTCCCCCGCCCAAAGAGCAAGCAGGGAAAACTATGCCTTGTTCTAAATCTCTTTGGGAACCGCTTGCATAGCCCCACAGACCTGGGGCTGTGGGCTTTCCTGCTGCCTTTAGAATCGACACCACCCTTTTCCCACTTGGCGCCCGCGCCAGGCATAAAAATGGCCATATGGCTGGAGATGGGTCCCATGCCCAAAGAACCAGCAGGGAAAACTATGCCTTGTTCTAAAGGTCTTTGGGAATAACTTGCGTAGCCCCACAGACCTGGGGCTGCGGGCTTTCCTGCTGCCTTCAACATCAAAACCACCCTTTCCCACTTGGGTGCCGGCGCCAGGCACAAAAATGGCCATACGGCTGGAGATGGGTCCCCATGCCCAAAGAGCCAGCAGTGGAAAACTATGCCTTGTTCTAAAGCTCTTTGGGAACCGCTTGCATAGCCCCAGAGACATGGGGGCTGCGGGCTTTCCTGCTGCCTTCAGCCTCGACACCAAGCCTTTCCACTTGGCGCCGCGCCAGGCACAAAAATGGCATATGGCTGGAGATGGGTCCCCCGCCCAAAGAGCCAGCAGGGAAAACTATGCCTTGTTCTAAAGCTCTTTGGGAACCGCTTGCGTAGCCCCACAGACCTGGGGGCTGCGGGTTTTCCCTGCTGCCTTCAGACTCGACACCACTTTATCCCACTTGGGCGCCACGCCAAGCACAAAAATGGCCATATGCCTGGAGATGTGTCACCTGTCCAAAGAGCAGCAGGGAAAACTATGCCTTGTTCTAAATCTCTTTGGAACCGCTTGCGTAGCCCCACAGACCTGGGGGCTGCGGGCTTTCCTGCTGCCTTCAACATCAAAACTACCCTTTCCCCACTTGGCGCCGCGCCAGACACAAAAATGGCCTTCGGCTGGAGATGGGTCCCATGCCCAAAGAGCCAGCAGGGAAAACTATGCCTTGTTCTAAATCTCTTTGGGAACCGCTTGCGTAGCCCCACAGACCTGGGGGCTGCAGGCTTTCCTGCTGCCTTCAGACCTCGACACCACCCTTTCCCACTTGGCGCCGCGCCAGCACAAAAATGGCCATACGGCTGGAGATGGGTCCCATGCCCAAAGAGCCAGCAGGGAAAACTATGCCTTGTTGTAAAATCTCTTTGGGAACCGCTTGCGTAGCCCCACAGACCTGGGGGCTGCGGGTTTTCCTGCTGCCTTCAGACTCGACACCACTTTTTCCCACTTGGCGCCGCGCCAAGCACAAAAATGGCCATATGCCTGGAGATGTGTCACCTGCCCAAAGAGCCAGCAGGGAAAACTATGCCTTGTTCTAAAGCTCTTTGGGAACCGCTTGCGTAGCCCCACAGACCTGGGGGCTGCGGGCTTTCCTGCTGCCTTCAACATCAAAACTACCCTTTCCCACTTGGCGCCGCGCCAGACACAAAAATGGCCTTCGGCTGGAGATGGGTCCCATGCCCAAAGAGCCAGCAGGGAAAACTATGCCTTGTTCTAAGCTCTTTGGGAACAGCTTCGTAGCCCCACAGACCTGGGGCCTGCGGGCTTTGCTGCTGCCTTCAGACTCGACACCACCCTTTCCCATTTGGTGCCGCGCCAGGCACAAAAATGGCCATACGGCTGGAGATGGGTCCCATGCCCAAAGAGCCAGCAGGGAAAACTATGCCTTGTTCTAAAGGTCTTTGGGAACCACTTGCGTAGCCCCACACACCTGGGGGCTGCGGGCTTTCCTGCTGCCTTCAGCCTCAAAACCACCCTTTCCCACTTGATGCCGCGCCAGGCACAAAAATATCCTATGGCTGGAGATGGGTCCCCCGCCCAAAGAGCAAGCAGGGAAAACTATGCCTTGTTCTAAATCTCTTTGGGAACCGCTTGCATAGCCCCACAGACCTGGGGGCTGTGGGCTTTCCTGCTGCCTTTAGAATCGACACCACCCTTTCCCACTTGGCGCCGCGCCAGGCATAAAAATGGCCATATGGCTGGAGATGGGTCCCATGCCCAAAGAACCAGCAGGGAAAACTATGCCTTGTTCTAAATCTCTTTGGGAACCGCTTGCGTAGCCCCACAGACCTGGGGGCTGTGGGCTTTCCTGCTGCCTTTAGAATCGACACCACCCTTTCCCACTTGGCGCCGCGCCAGGCATAAAAATGGCCATATGGCCGGAGATGGGTCCCATGCCCAAAGAACCAGCAGGGAAAACTATGCCTTGTTGTAAATCTCTTTGGGAACCGCTTGCGTAGCCCCACAGACCTGGGGGCTGCGGGTTTTCCTGCTGCCTTCAGACTCGACACCACTTTTTCCCACTTGGCGCCGCGCCAAGCACAAAAATGGCCATATGCCTGGAGATGTGTCACCTGCCCAAAGAGCCAGCAGGGAAAACTATGCCTTGTTCTAAAGCTCTTTGGGAACCGCTTGCGTAGCCCCACAGACCTGGGGGCTGCGGGCTTTCCTGCTGCCTTTAGAATCGACACCACCCTTTCCCACTTGGCGCCGCGCCAAGCACAAAAATGGCCATATGCCTGGAGATGTGTCACCTGTCCAAAGAGCCAGCAGGGAAAACTATGCCTTGTTCTAAAGCTGTTTGGGAACTGCTTGCGTAGCCCCACAGACCTGGGGGCTGCGGGCTTTCCTGCTGCCTTCAACATCAAAACTACCCTTTCCCACTTGGTGCCGCGCCAGACACAAAAATGGCCTTCGGCTGGAGATGGGTCCCATGCCCAAAGAGCCAGCAGGGAAAACTATGCCTTGTTCTAAATCTCTTTGGGAACCGCTTGCGTAGCCCCACAGACCTGGGGGCTGTGGGCTTTCCTGCTGCCTTCAGACTCGACACCACCCTTTCCCACTTGGCGCCGCGCCAGGCACAAAAATGGCCATACGGCTGGAGATGGGTCCCATGCCCAAAGAGCCAGCAGGGAAAACTATGCCTTGTTCTAAAGGTCTTTGGGAACAACTTGCGTAGCCCCACAGACCTGGGGGCTGCGGGCTTTCCTGCTGCCTTCAGCCTCGACACCACCCTTTCCCTCTGGGCGCCGGGCCAGGCACAAAAATGGCCTATGGCTGGAGATGGGTCCCATGCCCAAAGAGCCAGCAGGGAAAACTAAGCCTTGTTCTAAAGCTCTTTGGGAACCGATTGCGTAGCCCCACAGACCTGGGGGCTGCGGGCTTTCCTGCTGCCTTCAGCCTCGACACCACCCTTTCCCACTTGGCGCCGCGCCAGGCACAAAAATGGCCATACGGCTGGAGATGGGTCCCCCGCCCAAAGAGCCAGCAGGGAAAACTATGCCTTGTTCTAAAGCTCTTTGGGAACCGCTTGCGTAGCCCCACAGACCTGGGGGCTGCGGGCTTTCCTGCTGCCTTCAGACTCGACACCACACTTTCCCCCTTGGTGCCGCGCCAGGCACAAAAATGGCCATAGGGCTGGAGATGGGTCCTGCGCCCAAGGAGCCAGCAGGGAAAACTATGCCTTGTTCTAAATCTCTTTGGGAACCGCTTGCGTAGCCCCAGAGACATGGGGGCTGCAGGCTTTCCTGCTGCCTTCAGCCTCAAGACCAGCATTTCCCACTTGGCGCTGCGCCAGGCACAAAAATGGCCATACGGCTGGAGATGGGTCCCCCGCCCAAAGAGCCAGCAGGGAAAACTATGCCTTGTTCTAAAGCTCTTTGGGAACCGCTTGCGTAGCCCAACAGTCCTGGGGGCTGAGGTCTTTCCTGCTGCCTTCAGCCTCGACACCACCCTTTCCCACTTGGTGCCGCGCCAGGCCCAAAAATAACCATATGGCTGGAGATGGGTCCCCCGCCCAAAGAGCCAGCAGGGAAAACTATGCCTTGTTCTAAAGCTCTTTGGGAACCGCTTGCGTAGCCCCACAGACCTGGGGGCTGCGGGCTTTCCTGCTGCCTTCAGCCTCGACACCACCCTTTCCCACTTGGCGCCGCGCCATGCACATAAATGGCCATATGTCTGGAGATGGGTCCCCCGCCCAAGGAGCCAGCAGGGAAAACTATGCCTTGTTC
Source organism: Rissa tridactyla (assembly GCF_028500815.1). Lineage (NCBI taxonomy): Eukaryota > Metazoa > Chordata > Aves > Charadriiformes > Laridae > Rissa > Rissa tridactyla. The sequence continues at coordinate 5,190 of NW_026529548.1, forward strand.
TAAAGCTCTTTGGGAACCGCTTGCGTAGCCCCACAGACCTGGGGGCTGCTGGCTTTCCTGCTGCCTTCAGCCTCAAAGCCACCCTTTCCCACTTGGCGCCGTGCCAGGCACAAAAATGTCCATACGGCTGGAGATGGGTCCCCCGCCCAAAGAGCCAGCAGGGAAAACTATGCCTTGTTCTAAATCTCTTTGGGAACCGCTTGCGTAGCCCCACAGACCTGGGGGCTGTGGGCTTTCCTGCTGCCTTTAGAATCGACACCACCCTTTCCCACTTGGCGCCGCGCCAGGCATAAAAATGGCCATATGGCTGGAGATGGGTCCCCTGCCCAAAGAGCCAGCAGGGAAAACTATGCCTTGTTCTAAAACTCTTTGGGAACCGCTTGCGTAGCCCCACAGACCTGGGGGCTGCGGGCTTTCCTGCTGCCTTTAGCCTCAAAACCACTCTTTCGATCTGGGCGCCGGGCCAGGCACAAAAATGGCCATATGGGTGGAGATGGGTCCCCTGCCGAAGGAGCCAGCAGGGAAAACTATGCCTTGTTCTAAAGCTCTTTGGGAACCGCTTGCGTAGCCCCACAGACCTGGTGGCTGCAGGCTTTCCTGCTGCCTTCAGCCTCGACACCACCCTTTCGCACTTGTCGCCGCGCCAGGCACAAAAATGGCCATATGGCTGGAGATGGCTCCCCCGCCCAAAGAGCCAGCAGGGAAAACTATGCCTTGTTCTAAATCTCTTTGGGAACCGCTTGCGTAGCCCCACAGACCTGGGGCCTGCGGGCTTTCCTGCTGCCTTCAACATCAAAACTACCCTTTCCCACTTGGCGCCGCGCCAGGCACAAAAATGGCCATACGGCTGGAGATGGGTCCCATGCCCAAAGAGCCAGCAGGGAAAACTATGCCTTGTTGTAAATCTCTTTGGGAACCGCTTGCGTAGCCCCACAGACCTGGGGGCTGCGGGTTTTCCTGCTGCCTTCAGACTCGACACCACTTTTTCCCACTTGGCGCCGCGCCAAGCACAAAAATGGCCATATGCCTGGAGATGTGTCACCTGCCCAAAGAGCCAGCAGGGAAAACTATGCCTTGTTCTAAAGCTCTTTGGGAACCGCTTGCGTAGCCCCACAGACCTGGGGCCTGCGGGCTTTGCTGCTGCCTTCAGACTCGACACCACCCTTTCCCATTTGGTGCCGCGCCAGGCACAAAAATGGCCATACGGCTGGAGATGGGTCCCATGCCCAAAGAGCCAGCAGGGAAAACTATGCCTTGTTCTAAAGGTCTTTGGGAACCACTTGCGTAGCCCCACACACCTGGGGGCTGCGGGCTTTCCTGCTGCCTTCAGCCTCAAAACCACCCTTTCCCACTTGATGCCGCGCCAGGCACAAAAATATCCTATGGCTGGAGATGGGTCCCCCGCCCAAAGAGCAAGCAGGGAAAACTATGCCTTGTTCTAAATCTCTTTGGGAACCGCTTGCATAGCCCCACAGACCTGGGGGCTGTGGGCTTTCCTGCTGCCTTTAGAATCGACACCACCCTTTCCCACTTGGCGCCGCGCCAGGCATAAAAATGGCCATATGGCTGGAGATGGGTCCCATGCCCAAAGAACCAGCAGGGAAAACTATGCCTTGTTCTAAATCTCTTTGGGAACCGCTTGCGTAGCCCCACAGACCTGGGGGCTGTGGGCTTTCCTGCTGCCTTTAGAATCGACACCACCCTTTCCCACTTGGCGCCGCGCCAGGCATAAAAATGGCCATATGGCCGGAGATGGGTCCCATGCCCAAAGAACCAGCAGGGAAAACTATGCCTTGTTGTAAATCTCTTTGGGAACCGCTTGCGTAGCCCCACAGACCTGGGGGCTGCGGGTTTTCCTGCTGCCTTCAGACTCGACACCACTTTTTCCCACTTGGCGCCGCGCCAAGCACAAAAATGGCCATATGCCTGGAGATGTGTCACCTGCCCAAAGAGCCAGCAGGGAAAACTATGCCTTGTTCTAAAGCTCTTTGGGAACCGCTTGCGTAGCCCCACAGACCTGGGGGCTGCGGGCTTTCCTGCTGCCTTTAGAATCGACACCACCCTTTCCCACTTGGCGCCGCGCCAAGCACAAAAATGGCCATATGCCTGGAGATGTGTCACCTGTCCAAAGAGCCAGCAGGGAAAACTATGCCTTGTTCTAAAGCTCTTTGGGAACCGCTTGCGTAGCCCCACAGACATGGGGGCTGCGGGCTTTCCTGCTGCCTTCAACATCAAAACTACCCTTTCCCACTTGGTGCCGCGCCAGACACAAAAATGGCCTTCGGCTGGAGATGGGTCCCATGCCCAAAGAGCCAGCAGGGAAAACTATGCCTTGTTCTAAATCTCTTTGGGAACCGCTTGCCTAGCCCCACAGACCTGGGGGCTGTGGGCTTTCCTGCTGCCTTCAGACTCGACACCACCCTTTCCCACTTGGCGCCGCGCCAGGCACAAAAATGGCCATACGGCTGGAGATGGGTCCCATGCCCAAAGAGCCAGCAGGGAAAACTATGCCTTGTTCTAAAGGTCTTTGGGAACAACTTGCGTAGCCCCACAGACCTGGGGGCTGCGGGCTTTCCTGCTGCCTTCAGCCTCGACACCACCCTTTCCCTCTGGGCGCCGGGCCAGGCACAAAAATGGCCTATGGCTGGAGATGGGTCCCATGCCCAAAGAGCCAGCAGGGAAAACTAAGCCTTGTTCTAAAGCTCTTTGGGAACCGATTGCGTAGCCCCACAGACCTGGGGGCTGCGGGCTTTCCTGCTGCCTTCAGCCTCGACACCACCCTTTCCCACTTGGCGCCGCGCCAGGCACAAAAATGGCCATACGGCTGGAGATGGGTCCCCCGCCCAAAGAGCCAGCAGGGAAAACTATGCCTTGTTCTAAAGCTCTTTGGGAACCGCTTGCGTAGCCCCACAGACCTGGGGGCTGCGGGCTTTCCTGCTGCCTTCAGACTCGACACCACACTTTCCCCCTTGGTGCCGCGCCAGGCACAAAAATGGCCATAGGGCTGGAGATGGGTCCTGCGCCCAAGGAGCCAGCAGGGAAAACTATGCCTTGTTCTAAATCTCTTTGGGAACCGCTTGCGTAGCCCCAGAGACATGGGGGCTGCAGGCTTTCCTGCTGCCTTCAGCCTCAAGACCAGCATTTCCCACTTGGCGCTGCGCCAGGCACAAAAATGGCCATACGGCTGGAGATGGGTCCCCCGCCCAAAGAGCCAGCAGGGAAAACTATGCCTTGTTCTAAAGCTCTTTGGGAACCGCTTGCGTAGCCCAACAGTCCTGGGGGCTGAGGTCTTTCCTGCTGCCTTCAGCCTCGACACCACCCTTTCCCACTTGGTGCCGCGCCAGGCCCAAAAATAACCATATGGCTGGAGATGGGTCCCCCGCCCAAAGAGCCAGCAGGGAAAACTATGCCTTGTTCTAAAGCTCTTTGGGAACCGCTTGCGTAGCCCCACAGACCTGGGGGCTGCGGGCTTTCCTGCTGCCTTCAGCCTCGACACCACCCTTTCCCACTTGGCGCCGCGCCATGCACATAAATGGCCATATGTCTGGAGATGGGTCCCCCGCCCAAGGAGCCAGCAGGGAAAACTATGCCTTGTTCTAAAGCTCTTTGGGAACCGCTTGCGTAGCCCCACAGACCTGGGGGCTGCTGGCTTTCCTGCTGCCTTCAGCCTCAAAGCCACCCTTTCCCACTTGGCGCCGTGCCAGGCACAAAAATGTCCATACGGCTGGAGATGGGTCCCCCGCCCAAAGAGCCAGCAGGGAAAACTATGCCTTGTTCTAAATCTCTTTGGGAACCGCTTGCGTAGCCCCACAGACCTGGGGGCTGTGGGCTTTCCTGCTGCCTTTAGAATCGACACCACCCTTTCCCACTTGGCGCCGCGCCAGGCATAAAAATGGCCATATGGCTGGAGATGGGTCCCCTGCCCAAAGAGCCAGCAGGGAAAACTATGCCTTGTTCTAAAACTCTTTGGGAACCGCTTGCGTAGCCCCACAGACCTGGGGGCTGCGGGCTTTCCTGCTGCCTTTAGCCTCAAAACCACTCTTTCGATCTGGGCGCCGGGCCAGGCACAAAAATGGCCATATGGGTGGAGATGGGTCCCCTGCCGAAGGAGCCAGCAGGGAAAACTATGCCTTGTTCTAAAGCTCTTTGGGAACCGCTTGCGTAGCCCCACAGACCTGGTGGCTGCAGGCTTTCCTGCTGCCTTCAGCCTCGACACCACCCTTTCGCACTTGTCGCCGCGCCAGGCACAAAAATGGCCATATGGCTGGAGATGGCTCCCCCGCCCAAAGAGCCAGCAGGGAAAACTATGCCTTGTTCTAAAGCTCTTTGGGAACCGCTTGCGTAGCCCCACAGACCTGGGGGCTGCGGGCTTTCCTGCTGCCTTCAGCATCAAAGCCACCCTTTCCCACTTGGCGCCGTGCCAGGCACAAAAATGTCCATACGGCTGGAGATGGGTCCCCCGCCCAAAGAGCCAGCAGGGAAAACTATGCCTTGTTCTAAATCTCTTTGGGAACCGCTTACGTAGCCCCACAGACCTGGGGGCTGTGGGCTTTCCTGCTGCCTTTAGAATCGACACCACCCTTTCCCACTTGGCGCCGCGCCAGGCATAAAAATGGCCATATGGCCGGAGATGGGTCCCATGCCCAAAGAACCAGCAGGGAAAACTATGCCTTGTTGTAAATCTCTTTGGGAACCGCTTGCGTAGCCCCACAGACCTGGGGGCTGCGGGTTTTACTGCTGCCTTCAGACTCGACACCACTTTTTCCCACTTGGCGCCGCGCCAAGCACAAAAATGGCCATATGCCTGGAGATGTGTCACCTGCCCAAAGAGCCAGCAGGGAAAACTATGCCTTGTTCTAAAGCTCTTTGGGAACCGCTTGCGTAGCCCCACAGACCTGGGGGCTGCGGGCTTTCCTGCTGCCTTCAACATCAAAAATACCCTTTCCCACTTGGCGCCGCGCCAGACACAAAAATGGCCTTCGGCTGGAGATGGGTCCCATGCCCAAAGAGCCAGCAGGGAAAACTATGCCTTGTTCTAAGCTCTTTGGGAACAGCTTCGTAGCCCCACAGACCTGGGGCCTGCGGGCTTTGCTGCTGCCTTCAGACTCGACACCACCCTTTCCCACTTGGTGCCGCGCCAGGCACAAAAATGGCCATACGGCTGGAGATGGGTCCCATGCCCAAAGAGCCAGCAGGGAAAACTATGCCTTGTTCTAAAGGTCTTTGGGAACCACTTGCGTAGCCCCACACACCTGGGGGCTGCGGGCTTTCCTGCTGCCTTCAGCCTCAAAACCACCCTTTCCCACTTGATGCCGCGCCAGGCACAAAAATATCCTATGGCTGGAGATGGGTCCCCCGCCCAAAGAGCCAGCAGGGAAAACTATGCCTTGTTCTAAATCTCTTTGGGAACCGCTTGCGTAGCCCCACAGACCTGGGGGCTGTGGGCTTTGCTGCTGCCTTCAGACTCGACACCACCCTTTCCCACTTGGCGCCGCGCCAGGCACAAAAATGGCCATACGGCTGGAGATGGGTCCCCTGCCCAAAGAGCCAGCAGGGAAAACTATGCCTTGTTCTAAAGCTCTTTGGGAACCACTTGCGTAGCCCCACAGACCTGGGGGCTGCGGGCTTTCCTGCTGCCTTCAGCCTCAAGACCACCCTTTCCCACTTGGTGCCGCGCCAGGCACAAAAATGGCCTTTGGCTGGAGATGGGTCCCATGCCCAAAGAGCCAGCAGGGAAAACTATGCCTTGTTCTAAAGGTCTTTGGGAACCGCTTGCGTAGCCCCAGAGACCTGGGGGCTGCAGGCTTTCCTGCTGCCTTCAGCCTCGACACCACCCTTTCCCACTTGGTGCCGCGCCAGGCACAAAAATGGCCATACGGCTGGAGATGGGTCCCCCGCCCAAAGAGCCAGCAGGGAAAACTATGCCTTGTTCTAAAGCTCTTTGGGAACCGCTTGCGTAGCCCCACAGACCTGGGGGCTGCGGGCTTTCCTGCTGCCTTCAGTCTCGACACCACCATTTCCCTCTCGGCACCGCGCCAGGCACAAAAATGGCCTATGGCTGGAGATGGATCCCCTGCCCAAGGAGCCAGCAGGGAAAACTATGCCTTGTTCTAAAGGTCTTTGGGAACCACTTGCGTAGCCCCACAGACCTGGGGCCTGCGGGCTTTCCTGCTGCCTTCAGCCTCAAAACTACCCTTTCCCACTTGGCGCCGCGCCAGGCACAAAAATGGCCATACGGCTGGAGATGGGTCCCCCGCCCAAAGAGCCAGCAGGGAAAACTATGCCTTGTTCTAAAGGTCTTTGGGAACCGCTTGCGTAGCCCCACAGACCTGGGGGCTGCGGGCTTTCCTGCTGCCTTTAGCCTCAAAACCACTCTTTCCATCTGGGCGCCGGGCCAGGCACAAAAATTGGCATATGGCTGGAGATGGGTCCCATGCCCAAAGAGCCAGCAGGGAAAACTATGCCTTGTTCTAAATCTCTTTGGGAACCGCTTGCGTAGCCCCACAGACCTGGGGGCTGCGGGCTTTCCTGCTGCCTTCAACATCAAAACCACCCTTTCCCACTTGGTGCCGCGCCAGGCACAAAAATGGCCATACGGCTGGAGATGGTTCCCCCGCCCAAAGAGTCAGCAGGGAAAACTATTCCTTGTTCTACATCTCTTTGGGAACCGCTTGCGTAGCCCCACAGACCTGGGGGCTGCGGGCTTTCCTGCTGCCTTCAGACTCGACACCACCCTTTCCCACTTGGCGCCGCGCCAGGCATAAAAATGGCCATATGGCTGGAGATGGGTCCCCCGGCCCAAAGAGCCAGCAGGGAAAACTATGCCTTGTTCTAAAGCTCTTTGGGAACCGCTTGCGTAGCCCCACAGACCTGGGGGCTGCGGGCTTTCCTGCTGCCTTTAGAATCGACACCACCCTTTCCCACTTGGCGCCGCGCCAGGCATAAAAATGGCCATATGGCTGGAGATGGGTCCCATGCCCAAAGAGCCAGCAGGGAAAACTATGCCTTGTTCTAAAGGTCTTTGGGAACCGCTTGCGTTGTCCCACAGACCTGGGGGCTGCGGGCTTTCCTGCTGCCTTTAGCCTCAAAACCACTCTTTCCATCTGGGCGCCGGGCCAGGCACAAAAATGGCCATATGGGTGGAGATGGGTCCCCTGCCGAAGGAGCCAGCAGGGAAAACTATGCCTTGTTCTAAAGCTCTTTGGGAACCGCTTGCGTAGCCCCACAGACCTGGGGGCTGCAGGCTTTCCTGCTGCCTTCAGCCTCGACACCACCCTTTCGCACTTGTCGCAGCGCCAGGCACAAAAATGGCCATATGGCTGGAGATGGGTCCCATGCCCAAAGAACCAGCAGGGAAAACTATGCCTTGTTCTAAAGGTCTTTGGGAATAACTTGCGTAGCCCCACAGACCTGGGGGCTGCGGGCTTTCCTGCTGCCTTCAACATCAAAACCACCCTTTCCCACTTGGTGCTGCGCCAGGCACAAAAATGGCCATACGGCTGGAGATGGGTCCCATGCCCAAAGAGCCAGCAGGGAAAACTATGCCTTGTTCTAAAGCTCTTTGGGAACCGCTTGCATAGCCCCAGAGACATGGGGGCTGCGGGCTTTCCTGCTGCCTTCAGCCTCGACACCAGCCTTTCGCACGTGGCGCCGCGCCAGGCACAAAAATGGCCATATGGCTGGAGATGGGTCCCCCGCCCAAAGAGCCAGCAGGGAAAACTATGCCTTGTTCTAAAGCTCTTTGGGAACCGCTTGCGTAGCCCCACAGACCTGGGGGCTGCGGGTTTTCCTGCTGCCTTCAGACTCGACACCACTTTATCCCACTTGGCGCCGCGCCAAGCACAAAAATGGCCATATGCCTGGAGATGTGTCACCTGCCCAAAGAGCCAGCAGGGAAAACTATGCCTTGTTCTAAAGCTCTTTGGGAACCGCTTGCGTAGCCCCACAGACATGGGGGCTGCGGGCTTTCCTGCTGCCTTCAACATCAAAACTACCCTTTCCCACTTGGCGCCGCGCCAGACACAAAAATGGCCTTCGGCTGGAGATGGGTCCCATGCCCAAAGAGCCAGCAGGGAAAACTATGCCTTGTTCTAAATCTCTTTGGGAACCGCTTGCGTAGCCCCACAGACCTGGGGGCTGTGGGCTTTCCTGCTGCCTTCAGACTCGACACCACCCTTTCCCACTTGGCGCCGCGCCAGGCACAAAAATGGCCATACGGCTGGAGATGGGTCCCATGCCCAAAGAGCCAGCAGGGAAAACTATGCCTTGTTCTAAAGGTCTTTGGGAACAACTTGCGTAGCCCCACAGACCTGGGGGCTGCGGGCTTTCCTGCTGCCTTCAGCCTCGACACCACCCTTTCCCTCTGGGCGCCGGGCCAGGCACAAAAATGGCCTATGGCTGGAGATGGGTCCCATGCCCAAAGAGCCAGCAGGGAAAACTAAGCCTTGTTCTAAAGCTCTTTGGGAACCGCTTGCGTAGCCCCACAGACCTGGGGGCTGCGGGCTTTCCTGCTGCCTTCAGCCTCGACACCACCCTTTCCCCCTTGGTGCCGCGCCAGGCACAAAAATGGCCATACGGCTGGAGATGGGTCCCCCGCCCAAAGAGCCAGCAGGGAAAACTATGCCTTGTTCTAAATCTCTTTGGGAACCGCTTGCGTAGCCCCAGAGACATGGGGGCTGCAGGCTTTCCTGCTGCCTTCAGCCTCAAGACCAGCCTTTCCCACTTGGCGCTGCGCCAGGCACAAAAATGGCCATACGGCTGGAGATGGGTCCCCCGCCCAAAGAGCCAGCAGGGAAAACTATGCCTTGTTCTAAAGGTCTTTGGGAACCGCTTGCGTAGCCCAACAGTCCTGGGGGCTGAGGTCTTTCCTGCTGCCTTCAGCCTCGACACCACCCTTTCCCACTTGGTGCCGCGCCAGGCCCAAAAATAACCATATGGCTGGAGATGGGTCCCCCGCCCAAAGAGCCAGCAGGGAAAACTATGCCTTGTTCTAAAGCTCTTTGGGAACCGCTTGCGTAGCCCCACAGACCTGGGGGCTGCGGGCTTTCCTGCTGCCTTCAGCCTCAAAGCCACCCTTTCCCACTTGGCGCCGTGCCAGGCACAAAAATGTCCATACGGCTGGAGATGGGTCCCCCGCCCAAAGAGCCAGCAGGGAAAACTATGCCTTGTTCTAAATCTCTTTGGGAACCGCTTGCGTAGCCCCACAGACCTGGGGGCTGTGGGCTTTCCTGCTGCCTTTAGAATCGACACCACCCTTTCCCACTTGGCGCCGCGCCAGGCATAAAAATGGCCATATGGCTGCAGATGGGTCCCCTGCCCAAAGAGCCAGCAGGGAAAACTATGCCTTGTTCTAAAGGTCTTTGGGAACAGCTTGCGTAGCCCCACAGACCTGGGGGCTGCGGGCTTTCCTGCTGCCTTTAGCCTCAAAACCACTCTTTCCATCTGGGCGCCGGGCCAGGCACAAAAATGGCCATATGGGTGGAGATGGGTCCCCTGCCGAAGGAGCCAGCAGGGAAAATTATGCCTTGTTCTAAAGCTCTTTGGGAACCGCTTGCGTAGCCCCACAGACCTGGTGGCTGCAGGCTTTCCTGCTGCCTTCAGCCTCGACACCACCCTTTCGCACTTGTCGCCGCGCCAGGCACAAAAATGGCCATATGGCTGGAGATGGCTCCCCCGCCCAAAGAGCCAGCAGGGAAAACTATGCCTTGTTCTAAAGCTCTTTGGGAACCGCTTGCGTAGCCCCACAGACCTGGGGGCTGCGGGCTTTCCTGCTGCCTTCAGCCTCAAAGCCACCCTTTCCCACTTGGCGCCGTGCCAGGCACAAAAATGTCCATACGGCTGGAGATGGGTCCCCCGCCCAAAGAGCCAGCAGGGAAAACTATGCCTTGTTCTAAATCTCTTTGGGAACCGCTTGCGTAGCCCCACAGACCTGGGGGCTGTGGGCTTTCCTGCTGCCTTTAGAATCGACACCACCCTTTCCCACTTGGCGCCGCGCCAGGCATAAAAATGGCCATATGGCCGGAGATGGGTCCCATGCCCAAGGAACCAGCAGGGAAAACTATGCCTTGTTGTAAATCTCTTTGGGAACCGCTTGCGTAGCCCCACAGACCTGGGGGCTGCGGGTTTTACTGCTGCCTTCAGACTCGACACCACTTTTTCCCACTTGGCGCCGCGCCAAGCACAAAAATGGCCATATGCCTGGAGATGTGTCACCTGCCCAAAGAGCCAGCAGGGAAAACTATGCCTTGTTCTAAAGCTCTTTGGGAACCGCTTGCGTAGCCCCACAGACCTGGGGGCTGCGGGCTTTCCTGCTGCCTTCAACATCAAAACTACCCTTTCCCACTTGGCGCCGCGCCAGACACAAAAATGGCCTTCGGCTGGAGATGGGTCCCATGCCCAAAGAGCCAGCAGGGAAAACTATGCCTTGTTCTAAGCTCTTTGGGAACAGCTTCGTAGCCCCACAGACCTGGGGCCTGCGGGCTTTGCTGCTGCCTTCAGACTCGACACCACCCTTTCCCACTTGGTGCCGCGCCAGGCACAAAAATGGCCATACGGCTGGAGATGGGTCCCATGCCCAAAGAGCCAGCAGGGAAAACTATGCCTTGTTCTAAAGGTCTTTGGGAACCACTTGCGTAGCCCCACACACCTGGGGGCTGCGGGCTTTCCTGCTGCCTTCAGCCTCAAAACCACCCTTTCCCACTTGATGCCGCGCCAGGCACAAAAATATCCTATGGCTGGAGATGGGTCCCCCGCCCAAAGAGCCAGCAGGGAAAACTATGCCTTGTTCTAAATCTCTTTGGGAACCGCTTGCGTAGCCCCACAGACCTGGGGGCTGTGGGCTTTGCTGCTGCCTTCAGACTCGACACCACCCTTTCCCACTTGGCGCCGCGCCAGGCACAAAAATGGCCATACGGCTGGAGATGGGTCCCCTGCCCAAAGAGCCAGCAGGGAAAACTATGCCTTGTTCTAAAGCTCTTTGGGAACCACTTGCGTAGCCCCACAGACCTGGGGGCTGCGGGCTTTCCTGCTGCCTTCAGCCTCAAGACCACCCTTTCCCACTTGGTGCCGCGCCAGGCACAAAAATGGCCTTTGGCTGGAGATGGGTCCCATGCCCAAAGAGCCAGCAGGGAAAACTATGCCTTGTTCTAAAGGTCTTTGGGAACCGCTTGCGTAGCCCCACAGACCTGGGGGCTGCAGGCTTTCCTGCTGCCTTCAGCCTCGACACCACCCTTTCCCACTTGGTGCCGCGCCAGGCACAAAAATGGCCATACGGCTGGAGATGGGTCCCCCGCCCAAAGAGCCAGCAGGGAAAACTATGCCTTGTTCTAAAGCTCTTTGGGAACCGCTTGCGTAGCCCCACAGACCTGGGGGCTGCGGGCTTTCCTGCTGCCTTCAGTCTCGACACCACCATTTCCCTCTCGGCACCGCGCCAGGCACAAAAATGGCCTATGGCTGGAGATGGATCCCCTGCCCAAAGAGCCAGCAGGGAAAACTATGCCTTGTTCTAAAGGTCTTTGGGAACCACTTGCGTAGCCCCACAGACCTGGGGCCTGCGGGCTTTCCTGCTGCCTTCAGCCTCAAAACTACCCTTTCCCACTTGGCGCCGCGCCAGGCACAAAAATGGCCATACGGCTGGAGATGGGTCCCCCGCCCAAGGAGCCAGCTGGGAAAACTATGCCTTGTTCTAAAGGTCTTTGGGAACCGCTTGCGTAGCCCCACAGACCTGGGGGCTGCGGGCTTTCCTGCTGCCTTTAGCCTCAAAACCACTCTTTCCATCTGGGCGCCGGGCCAGGCACAAAAATTGGCATATGGCTGGAGATGGGTCCCATGCCCAAAGAGCCAGCAGGGAAAACTATGCCTTGTTCTAAATCTCTTTGGGAACCGCTTGCGTAGCCCCAGAGACCTGGGGGCTGCGGGCTTTCCTGCTGCCTTCAACATCAAAACCACCCTTTCCCACTTGGTGCCGCGCCAGGCACAAAAATGGCCATACGGCTGGATATGGGTCCCATGCCCAAAGAGCCAGCAGGGAAAACTATGCCTTGTTCTAAAGCTCTTTGGGAACCGCTTGCGTAGCCCCAGAGACATGGGGGATGCGAGCTTTCCTGCTGCCTTCCGCCTCGACACCACCCTTTCGCACTTGGCGCCGCGCCAAGCACAAAAATGGCCATACAGCTGGAGATGGGTCCCCCGCCCAAAGAGCCAGCAGGGAAATCTATGCCTTGTTCTAAAGCTCTTTGGGAACCGCTTGCGTAGCCCCACAGACCTGGGGGCTGCAGGCTTTCCTGCTGCCTTCAGCCTCGACACCACCCTTTCGCACTTGGCGCCGCGCCAGGCACAAAAATGGCCATACAGCTGGAGATGGGTCCCCCGCCCAAAGAGCCAGCAGGGAAAACTATGCCTTGTTCTAAATCTCTTTGGGAACCGCTTGCGTAGCCCCACAGACGTGGGTGCTGCGGGCTTTCCTGCTGCCTTCAGCCTCAAAGCCACCGTTTCCCGCTTGGCGCCGTGCCAGGCACAAAAATGGCCATACGGCTGGAGATGGTTCCCCCGCCCAAAGAGTCAGCAGGGAAAACTATTCCTTGTTCTAAATCTCTTTGGGAACCGCTTGCGTAGCCCCACAGACCTGGGGGCTGCGGGCTTTCCTGCTGCCTTCAGACTCGACACCACCCTTTCCCACTTGGCGCCGCGCCAGACACAAAAATGGCCTTTGGCTGGAGATGGGTCCCATGCCCAAAGAGCCAGCAGTGAAAATTATGCCTTGTTCTAAAGCTCTTTGGGAACCGCTTGCGTAGCCCCACAGACCTGGGGGCTGCAGGCTTTCCTGCTGCCTTCAGCCTCGACACCACCCTTTCCCACTTGGCGCCGCGCCAGGCACAAAAATGGCCATACGGCTGGAGATGGGTCCCCCGCCCAAAGAGCCAGCAGGGAAAACTATGCCTTGTTCTAAAGGTCTTTGGGAACAACTTGCGTAGCCCCACAGACCTGGGGGCTGCGGGCTTTCCTGCTGCCTTCAGCCTCAAAACCACACTTTCACACTTGGTGCCGCGCCAGGCACAAAAATGGCCTATGGCTGGAGATGGGTCCCATGCCCAAAGAGCCAGCAGTGAAAATTATGCCTTGTTCTAAAGCTCTTTGGGAACCGCATGCATAGCCCCACAGACCTGGGGGCTGCGGACTTTCCTGCTGCCTTCAGACTCGACACCACCATTTCCCTGTGGGCACCGCGCCAGGCACAAAAATGGCCTATGGCTGGAGATGGATCCCCTGCCCAAGGAGCCAGCAGGGAAAACTATGCCTTGTTCTAAAGCTCTTTGGGAACCACTTGCGTAGCCCCACAGACCTTGGGGCTGCGGGCTTTCCTGCTGCCTTCAGACTCGACACCACCCTTTCACACTTGGCGTCGCACCAGGCACAAAAATGGCCTATGGCTGGAGATGGGTCCCCTGCCCAAGGAGCCAGCAGGGAAAACTATGCCTTGTTCTAAAGCTCTTTGGGAACCGCTTGCGTAGCCCCACAGACCTGGGGGCTGCAGGCTTTCCTGCTGCCTTCAGCCTCGACACCACCCTTTCCCACTTGGCGCTGTGCCAGGCAAAAAAATGGCCTATGGCTGGAGATGGGTGCCACGCCCAAAGAGACAGTAGGGAAAACTATGCCTTGTTCTAAAGCTCTTTGGGAACCACTTGCGTAGACCCACAGACCTGGGGGCTGCGGGCTTTCCTGCTGCCTTCAGCCTCAAAAACACCCTTTCCCTCTGGGCGCCGGGCCAGGCACAAAAAAGGCCTATGGCTGGAGATGGGTCCCCCGCCCAAAGAGCCAGCAGGGAAAACTATGCCTTGTTCTAAAGCTCTTTGGGAACCGCTTGCGTAGCCCCACAGACCTGGGGGCTGTGGGCTTTCCTGCTGCCTTCAGACTCGACACTACCCTTTCCCACTTGGCGCCGCGCCAGGCATAAAAATGGCCATATGGCTGGAGATGGGTCCCCCGCCCAAGGAGCCAGCAGGGAAAACTATGCCTTGTTCTAAAGGTCTTTGGGAACTTCTTGCGTTGTCCCACAGACCTGGGGGCTGCGGGCTTTCCTGCTCCCTTTAGCCTCAAAACCACTCTTTCCATCTGGGCGCCGGGCCAGGCACAAAAATGGGCATATGGCTGGAGATGGGTCCCATGCCCAAAGAGCCAGCAGGGAAAACTATGCCTTGTTCTAAAGCTCTTTGGGAACCGCTTGCGTAGCCCCAGAGACATGGGGGCTGCGGGCTTTCCTGCTGCCTTCAGCCTCGACACCACCCTTTCCCACTTGGCGCCGCGCCAGGCACAAAAATGGCCATACGGCTGGAGATGGGTCCCCCGCCCAAAGAGCCAGCAGGGAAAACTATGCCTTGTTCTAAGCTCTTTGGGAATAGCTTCGTAGCCCCACAGACCTGGGGCCTGCGGGCTTTGCTGCTGCCTTAGACTCGACACCACCCTTTCCAACTTGGCGCCGCGCCAGGCTCAAAAATGGCCATACGGCTGGAGATGGGTCCCATGCCCAAAGAGCCAGCAGGGAAAACTATGCCTTGTTCTAAAGCTCTTTGGGAACCGCTTGCGTAATCCCACAGACGTGGGGGCTGCGGGCTTTCCTGCTGCCTTCAGACTCGACACCACCATTTCCCTCTGGGCACCGCGCCAGGCACAAAAATGGCCTATGGCTGGAGATGGGTCCCCCGCCCAAGGAGCCAGCAGGGAAAACTATGCCTTGTTCTAAAGCTCTTTGGGAACCGCTTGCGTAGCCCCACAGACCTGGGGGCTGCGGGCTTTCCTGCTGCCTTTAGCCTCAAAACCACCCTTTCCCACTTGGCGCCGCGCCAGGCATAAAAATGGCCATACAGCTGGAGGTGGGTCCCCCGCCCAAAGAGCCAGCAGGGAAAACTATGCCTTGTTCTAAAGCTCTTTGGGAACCGCTTGCGTAGCCCCAGAGACATGGGGTCTGCAGGCTTTCCTGCTGCCTTCAGCCTCGACACCACCCTTTCCCACTTGGCGCCGCGCCAGGCACAAAAATGGCCATACGGCTGGAGATGGGTTCCCCGCCCAAAGAGCCAGCAGGGAAAACTATGCCTTGTTCTAAATCTCTTTGGGAACCGCTTGCGTAGCCCCACAGACCTGGGGGCTGCGGGCTTTCCTGCTGCCTTCAGACTCCACACCACTTTTTCCCACTTGGCGCCGCGCCAAGCACAAATATGGCCATATGCCTGGAAATATGTCACCCGCCCAAAGAGCCAGCAGGGAAAACTATGCCTTGTTCTAAAGCTCTTTGGGAACCGCTTGCGTAGCCCCACAGACCTGGGGGCTGGGGGCTTTCCTGCTGCCTTCAACATCAAAACTACCCTTTCCCACTTGGTGCCGCGCCAGACACAAAAATGGCCTTCGGCTGGAGATGGGTCCCATGCCCAAAGTGCCAGCAGGGAAAACTATGCCTTATTCTAAGCTCTTTGGGAACAGCTTCGTAGCCCCACAGACCTGGGGCCTGCGGGCTTTGCTGCTGCCTTCAGACTCGACACCACCCTTTCGCACTTGGCGCCGCGTCAGGCACAAAAATGGCCATACGGCTGGAGATGGGTCCCTCGCCCAAAGAGCCAGCAGGGAAAACTATGCCTTGTTCTAAAGCTCTTTGGGAACCGCTTGCGTAGCCCCACAGACCTGGGGCCTGCAGGCTTTCCTGCTGCCTTCAGCCTCAAAACCACCCTTTCCCACTTGATGCCGCGCCAGGCCCAAAAATGGCCATACGGCTGGAGATGGGTCCCCCGCCCAAAGAGTCAGCAGGGAAAACTATGCCTTGTTCGAAAGCTCTTTGGGAACCGCTTGCGTAGCCCCACAGACCTGGGGGCTGCGGGCTTTCCTGCTGCCTTCAGCCTCAAAGCCACCCTTTCCCACTTGGCGCCGTGCCAGACACAAAAATGGCCATACGGCTGGAGATGGTTCCCCCGCCCAAAGAGCCAGCAGGGAAAACTATGCCTTGTTCTAAATCTCTTTGGGAACCGCTTGCGTAGCCCCACAGACCTGGGGGCTGCGGGCTTTCCTGCTGCCTTCAGACTCGACACCACCCTTTCCCACTTCGCGCCGCGCCAGGCATAAAAATGGCCATATGGCTGGAGATGGGTCCCCCGCCCAAAGAGCCAGCAGGGAAAACTATTCCTTGTTCTAAAGCTCTTTGGGAACCGCTTGCGTAGCCCTACAGACCTGGGGGCTGCGGGCTTTCCTGCTTCCTTCAACATCAAAACTACCCTTTCCCACTTGGTGCCGCGCCAGACACAAAAATGGCCTTCGGCTGGAGATGGGTCCCATGCCCAAAGAGCCAGCAGGGAAAACTATGCCTTATTCTAAGCTCGTTGGGAACAGCTTCGTAGCCCCACAGACCTGGGGCCTGCGGGCTTTGCTGCTGCCTTCAGACTCGACACCACCCTTTCGCACTTGGTGCCGCGCCAGGCACAAAAATGGCCGTACGGCTGGAGATGGGTCCCCCGCCCAAAGAGCCAGCAGGGAAAACTATGCCTTGTTCTAAAGCTCTTTGGGAACCGCTTGCGTAGCCCCACAGACCTGGGGGCTGCGGGCTTTCCTGCTGCCTTCAGCCTCAAAGCCACCCTTTCCCACTTGGCGCCGGGCCAGGCACAAAAATGGCCATATGGCTGGAGATGGTTCCCCCGCCCAAAGAGCCAGCAGGGAAAACTATGCCTTGTTCTAAATCTCTTTGGGAACCGCTTGAGTAGCCCCACAGACCTGGGGGCTGCGGGCTTTCCTGCTGCCTTCAGCCTCAAAACCACCCTTTCCCACTTGGCGCCGTGCCAGGCTCAAAAATGGCCATACAGCTGGAGATGGGTCCCCCGCCCAAAGAGCCAGCAGGGAAAACTATGCCTTGTTCTAAAGCTCTTTGGGAACCGCTTGCGTAGCCCCACAGACATGGGGGCTGCGGGCTTTGCTGCTGCCTTCAGACTCGACACCACCCTTTCCCACTAGGTGCCGCGCCAGGCACAAAAATGGCCATACGGCTGGAGATGGGTCCCATGCCCAAAGAGCCAGCAGGGAAAACTATGCCTTGTTCTAAAGCTCTTTGGGAACCGCTTGCGTAGCCCCACAGACCTGGGGGCTGCAGGCTTTCCTGCTGCCTTCAGCCTCAAAACCACCCTTTCCCACTTGATGCCGCGCCAGGCCCAAAAATGGCCATACGGCTGGAGATGGGTCCCCCGCCCAAAGAGCCAGCAGGGAAAACTATGCCTTGTTCTAAATCTCTTTGGGAACCGCTTGCGTAGCCCCACAGACCTGGGGGCTGCGGGCTTTCCTGCTGCCTTCAGACTCCACACCACTTTTTCCCACTTGGCGCCGCGCCAAGCACAAATATGGCCATATGCCTAGAAATATGTCACCCGCCCAAAGAGCCAGCAGGGAAAACTATGCCTTGTTCTAAAGCTCTTTGGGAACCGCTTGCGTAGCCCCACAGACCTGGGGGCTGCGGGCTTTCCTGCTGCCTTCAACATCAAAACTACCCTTTCCCACTTGGTGCCGCGCCAGACACAAAAATGGCCTTCGGCTGGAGATGGGTCCCATGCCCAAAGTGCCAGGAGGGAAAACTATGCCTTATTCTAAGCTCGTTGGGAACAGCTTCGTAGCCCCACAGACCTGGGGCCTGCGGGCTTTGCTGCTGCCTTCAGACTCGACACCACCCTTTCGCACTTGGCGCCGCGTCAGGCACAAAAATGGCCATACGGCTGGAGATGGGTCCCTCGCCCAAAGAGCCAGCAGGGAAAACTATGCCTTGTTCTAAAGCTCTTTGGGAACCGCTTGCGTAGCCCCACAGACCTGGGGCCTGCAGGCTTTCCTGCTGCCTTCAGCCTCAAAACCACCCTTTCCCACTTGATGCCGCGCCAGGCCCAAAAATGGCCATACGGCTGGAGATGGGTCCCCCGCCCAAAGAGCCACCAGGGAAAACTATGCCTTGTTCTAAAGCTCTTTGGGAGCCGCTTGCGTAGCCCCACAGACCTGGGGGCTGCGGGCTTTCCTGCTGCCTTCAGCCTCAAAGCCACCCTTTCCCACTTGGCGCCGTGCCAGGCACAAAAATGGTCATACGGCTGGAGATGGTTCCCCCGCCCAAAGAGGCAGCAGGGAAAACTATGCCTTGTTCTAAATCTCTTTGGGAACCGCTTGAGTAGCCCCACAGACCTGGGGGCTGCGGGCTTTCCTGCTGCCTTCAGCCTCAAAACCACCCTTTCCCCCTTGGCGCCGTGCCAGGCTCAAAAATGGCCATACAGCTGGAGATGGGTCCCCCGCCCAAAGAGCCAGCAGGGAAAACTATGCCTTGTTCTAAAGCTCTTTGGGAACCGCTTGCGTAGCCCCACAGACCTGGGGACTGCAGGCTTTGCTGCTGCCTTCAGACTCGACACCACCCTTTCCCACTAGGTGCCGCGCCAGGCACAAAAATGGCCATACGGCTGGAGATGGGTCCAACGCCCAAAGAGCCAGCAGGGAAAACTATGCCTTGTTCTAAAGCTCTTTGGGAACCGCTTGCGTAGCCCCACAGACCTGGGGGCTGCAGGCTTTCCTGCTGCCTTCAGCCTCAAAACCACCCTTTCCCACTTGATGCCGCGCCAGGCCCAAAAATGGCCTAAGGCTGGAGATGGGTCCCCTGCCCAAAGAGCCAGCAGGGAAAACTATGCCTTGTTCTAAAGCTCTTTGGGAACCGCTTGCGTAGCCCCACAGACCTGGGGGCTGCAGGCTTTCCTGCTGCCTTCAGCCTCGACACCACCCTTTCCCACTTGGCGCCGTGCCAGGCATAAAAATGGCCATATGGCTGGAGATGGGTCCCATTCCCAAAGAGCCAGCAGTGAAAACTATGCCTTGTTCTAAATCTCTTTGGGAACCGCTTGCGTAGCCCCACAGACCTGGGGGCTGCGGGCTTTCCTGCTGCCTTCAGCCTCAAAACCACCCTTTCCCCCTTGGCGCCGTGCCAGGCTCAAAAATGGCCATACAGCTGGAGATGGGTCCCCCGCCCAAAGAGCCAGCAGGGAAAACTATGCCTTGTTCTAAAGCTCTTTGGGAACTTCTTGCGTTGTCCCACAGACCTGGGGGCTGCGGGCTTTCCTGCTGCCTTCAGACTCGACACCACCCTTTCCCACTTGGCGCCGCGCCAGGCATAAAAATGGCCATATGGCTGGAGATCGGTCCCATGCCCAAAGAGCCAGCAGGGAAAATTATGCCTTGTTCTATAGCTCTTTGGGAACCGCTTGCGTAGCCCCACAGACCTGGGGGCTGCAGGCTTTCCTGCTGCCTTCAGCCTCAAAGCCACCCTTTCCCACTTGGCGCCGCGACAGGCACAAAAATGGCCATACGGCTTGAGATGGGTCCCCCGCCCAAGGAGCCAGCAGGGAAAACTATGCCTTGTTCTAAAGGTCTTTGGGAACAACTTGCGTAGCCCCACAGACCTGGGGGCTGCGGGCTTCCCTGCTGCCTTCAGCCTCAAAACCACCCTTTCACACTTGGTGCCGCGCCAGGCACAAAAATGGCCTATGGCTGGAGATGGGTCCCATGCCCAAGGAGCCAGCACGGAAAACTATGCCTTGTTCTAAAGCTCTTTGGGAACCACTTGCGTAGCCCCACAGACCTGGGGGCTGTGGGCTTTCCTGCTGCTTTAGGCCTCGACACCACCCTTTCCCACTTGGCGCTGTGCCAGGCAAAAAAATGGCCTATGGCTGGAGATGGGTGCCACGCCCAAAGAGACAGTAGGGAAAACTATGTCTTGTTCTAAAGCTCTTTGGGAACCACTTGCATAGCCGCACAGACCTGGGGGCTGCGGGCTTTCCTGCTGCCTTCAGCCTCGACACCACCCTTTCGCACTTGGCACCGCGCCAGGCACAAAAATGGCCACATGGCTGGAGATGGGTCCCCCGCCCAAAGAGCCAGCAGGGAAAACTATGCCTTGTTCTAAAGCTCTTTGGGAACTGCTTGCGTAGCCCCACAGACCTGGGGGCTGCGGGCTTTCCTGCTGCCTTCAGACTCGACACCACCATTTCCCTCTGGGCACCGCGCCAGGCACAAAAATGGCCTATGGCTGGAGATGGGTCCCCTGCCCAAGGAGCCATCAGGGAAAAATATGCCTTGTTCTAAAGCTCTTTGGGAACCACTTGCGTAGCCCCACAGACCTGGGGGCTGCGGGCTTTCCTGCTGCCTTCAGACTCGACACCACCCTTTCCCACTTGGCGCCGCGCCAGGCATAAAAATGGCCATATGGCTGGAGATCGGTCCCATGCCCAAAGAGCCACCAGGGAAAACTATGCCTTGTTCTATAGCTCTTTGGGAACCGCTTGCGTAGCCCCACAGACCTGGGGGCTGCAGGCTTTCCTGCTGCCTTCAGCCTCAAAACCACCCTTTCCCACTTGATGCCGCGCCAGGCCCAAAAATGGCCATACGGCTGGAGATGGGTCCCCCGCCCAAAGAGCCACCAGGGAAAACTATGCCTTGTTCGAAAGCTCTTTGGGAACCGCTTGCGTAGCCCCACAGACCTGGGGGCTGCGGGCTTTCCTGCTGCCTTCAGCCTCAAAGCCACCCTTTCCCACTTGGCGCCGTGCCAGGCACAAAAATGGCCATACGGCTGGAGATGGTTCCCCCGCCCAAAGAGCCAGCAGGGAAAACTATGCCTTGTTCTAAATCTCTTTGGGAACCGCTTGCGTAGCCCCACAGACCTGGGGGCTGCGGGCTTTCCTGCTGCCTTCAGACTCGACACCACCCTTTCCCACTTCGCGCCGCGCCAGGCATAAAAATGGCCATATGGCTGGAGATGGGTCCCCCGCCCAAAGAGCCAGCAGGGAAAACTATTCCTTGTTCTAAAGCTCTTTGGGAACCGCTTGCGTAGCCCAACAGACCTGGGGGCTGCGGGCTTTCCTGCTTCCTTCAACATCAAAACTACCCTTTCCCACTTGGTGCCGCGCCAGACACAAAAATGGCCTTCGGCTGGAGATGGGTCCCATGCCCAAAGAGCCAGCAGGGAAAACTATGCCTTATTCTAAGCTCGTTGGGAACAGCTTCGTAGCCCCACAGACCTGGGGCCTGCGGGCTTTGCTGCTGCCTTCAGACTCGACACCACCCTTTCGCACTTGGTGCCGCGCCAGGCACAAAAATGGCCATACGGCTGGAGATGGGTCCCCCGCCCAAAGAGCCAGCAGGGAAAACTATGCCTTGTTCTAAAGCTCTTTGGGAGCCGCTTGCGTAGCCCCACAGACCTGGGGGCTGCGGGCTTTCCTGCTGCCTTCAGCCTCAAAGCCACCCTTTCCCACTTGGCGCCGTGCCAGGCACAAAAATGGTCATACGGCTGGAGATGGTTCCCCCGCCCAAAGAGCCAGCAGGGAAAACTATGCCTTGTTCTAAATCTCTTTGGGAACCGCTTGAGTAGCCCCACAGACCTGGGGGCTGCGGGCTTTCCTGCTGCCTTCAGCCTCAAAACCACCCTTTCCCCCTTGATGCCGCGCCAGGCCCAAAAATGGCCTAAGGCTGGAGATGGGTCCCCTGCCCAAAGAGCCAGCAGGGAAAACTATGCCTTGTTCTAAAGCTCTTTGGGAACCGCTTGCGTAGCCCCACAGACCTGGGGGCTGCAGGCTTTCCTGCTGCCTTCAGCCTCGACACCACCCTTTCCCACTTGGCGCCGTGCCAGGCATAAAAATGGCCATATGGCTGGAGATGGGTCCCATTCCCAAAGAGCCAGCAGTGAAAACTATGCCTTGTTCTAAATCTCTTTGGGAACCGCTTGCGTAGCCCCACAGACCTGGGGGCTGCGGGCTTTCCTGCTGCCTTCAGCCTCGACACCACCCTTTCCCACTTGGCGCCGCGCCAGGCACAAAAATGGCCATACGGCTGGAGATGGGTCCCCTGCCCAAAGAGCCAGCAGGGAAAACTATGCCTTGTTCTAAAGCTCTTTGGGAACCGCTTACGTAGCCCCACAGACCTGGGGGCTGCGGGCTTTCCTGCTGCCTTCAGACTCGACACCACCATTTCCCTCTGGGCACCGCGCCAGGCACAAAAATGGCCTATGGCTGGAGATGGGTCCCCTGCCCAAGGAGCCAGCAGGGAACACTATGCCTTGTTCTAAAGCTCTTTGGGAACCACTTGCGTAGCCCCACAGACCTGGGGGCTGCGGGCTTTCCTGCTGCCTTCAGACTCGACACCACCCTTTCCCACTTGGCGCCGCGCCAGGCATAAAAATGGCCATATGGCTGGAGATCGGTCCCATGCCCAAAGAGCCAGCAGGGAAAATTATGCCTTGTTCTATAGCTCTTTGGGAACCGCTTGCGTAGCCCCACAGACCTGGGGGCTGCAGGCTTTCCTGCTGCCTTCAGCCTCAAAGCCACCCTTTCCCACTTGGCGCCGTGCCAGGCAAAAAAATGGTCATACGGCTGGAGATGGTTCCCCCGCCCAAAGAGCCAGCAGGGAAAACTATGCCTTGTTCTAAATCTCTTTGGGAACCGCTTGAGTAGCCCCACAGACCTGGGGGCTGCGGGCTTTCCTGCTGCCTTCAGCCTCAAAACCACCCTTTCCCCCTTGGCGCCGTGCCAGGCTCAAAAATGGCCATACAGCTGGAGATGGGTCCCCCGCCCAAAGAGCCAGCAGGGAAAACTATGCCTTGTTCTAAAGCTCTTTGGGAACCGCTTGCGTAGCCCCACAGACCTGGGGGCTGCGGGCTTTGCTGCTGCCTTCAGACTCGACACCACCCTTTCCCACTAGGTGCCGCGCCAGGCACAAAAATGGCCATACGGCTGGAGATGGGTCCCATGCCCAAAGAGCCACCAGGGAAAACTATGCCTTGTTCTAAAGCTCTTTGGGAACCGCTTGCGTAGCCCCAGAGACATGGGGGCTGCAGGCTTTCCTGCTGCCTTCAGCCTCAAAACCACCCTTTCCCACTTGATGCCGCGCCAGGCCCAAAAATGGCCTAAGGCTGGAGATGGGTCCCCTGCCCAAAGAGCCAGCAGGGAAAACTATGCCTTGTTCTAAAGCTCTTTGGGAACCGCTTGCGTAGCCCCACAGACCTGGGGGCTGCGGGCTTTCCTGCTGCCTTCAGCCTCAAAACCACCCTTTCCCCCTTGGCGCCGTGCCAGGCTCAAAAATGGCCATACAGCTGGAGATGGGTCCCCCGCCCAAAGAGCCAGCAGGGAAAACTATGCCTTGTTCTAAAGCTCTTTGGGAACTTCTTGCGTTGTCCCACAGACCTGGGGGCTGCGGGCTTTCCTGCTGCCTTCAGACTCGACACCACCCTTTCCCACTTGGCGCCGCGCCAGGCATAAAAATGGCCATATGGCTGGAGATGGGTCCCATGCCCAAAGAGCCAGCAGGGAAAACTATGCCTTGTTCTAAAGCTCTTTGGGAACCGCTTGCGTAGCCCCACAGACCTGGGGGCTCCAGGCTTTCCTGCTGCCTTCAGCCTCGACACCACCCTTTCCCACTTGGCGCCGCGCCAGGCACAAAAATGGCCATACGGCTGGAGATGGGTCCCCTGCCCAAAGAGCCAGCAGGGAAAACTATGCCTTGTTCTAAAGCTCTTTGGGAACCGCTTACGTAGCCCCACAGACCTGGGGGCTGCGGGCTTTCCTGCTGCCTTCAGACTCGACACCACCATTTCCCTCTGGGCACCGCGCCAGGCACAAAAATGGCCTATGGCTGGAGATGGGTCCCCTGCCCAAGGAGCCTGCACGGAAAACTATGCCTTGTTCTAAAGCTCTTTGGGAACCACTTGCGTAGCCCCACAGACCTGGGGGCTGTGGGCTTTCCTGCTGCTTTATGCCTCGACACCACCCTTTCCCACTTGGCGCTGTGCCAGGCAAAAAAATGGCCTATGGCTGGAGATGGGTGCCACGCCCAAAGAGACAGTAGGGAAAACTATGTCTTGTTCTAAAGCTCTTTGGGAACCACTTGCATAGCCGCACAGACCTGGGGGCTGCGGGCTTTCCTGCTGCCTTCAGCCTCGACACCACCCTTTCGCACTTGGCACCGCGCCAGGCACAAAAATGGCCACATGGCTGGAGATGGGTCCCCCGCCCAAAGAGCCAGCAGGGAAAACTATGCCTTGTTCTAAAGCTCTTTGGGAACTGCTTGCGTAGCCCCACAGACCTGGGGGCTGCGGGCTTTCCTGCTGCCTTCAGACTCGACACCACCATTTCCCTCTGGGCACCGCGCCAGGCACAAAAATGGCCTATGGCTGGAGATGGGTCCCCTGCCCAGGAGCCATCAGGGAAAAATATGCCTTGTTCAAAAGCTCTTTGGGAACCACTTGCGTAGCCCCACAGACCTGGGGGCTGCGGGCTTTCCTGCTGCCTTCAGACTCGACACCACCCTTTCCCACTTGGCGCCGCGCCAGGCATAAAAATGGCCATATGGCTGGAGATCGGTCCCATGCCCAAAGAGCCAGCAGGGAAAATTATGCCTTGTTCTATAGCTCTTTGGGAACCGCTTGCGTAGCCCCACAGACCTGGGGGCTGCGGGCTTTCCTGCTGCCTTCAGCCTCAAAGCCACCCTTTCCCACTTGGTGCCGCGCCAGGCACAAAAATGGCCATACGGCTGGAGATGGGTCCCCCGCCCAAGGAGCCAGCAGGGAAAACTATGCCTTGTTCTAAAGGTCTTTGGGAATAACTTGCGTAGCCCCACAGACCTGGGGGCTGCGGGCTTTCCTCCTGCCTTCAGCCTCAAAACCACACTTTCACACTTGGTGCCGCGCCAGGCACAAAAATCGCCTATGGCTGGAGATGGGTCCCATGCCCAAAGAGCCAGCAGTGAAAATTATGCCTTGTTCGAAAGCTCTTTGGGAACCGCTTGCGTAGCCCCACAGACCTGGGGGCTCCAGGCTTTCCTGCTGCCTTCAGCCTCGACACAACCCTTTCCCACTTGGCGCCGCGCCAGGCACAAAAATGGCCATACGGCTGGAGATGGGTCCCCTGCCCAAAGAGCCAGCAGGGAAAACTATGCCTTGTTCTAAAGCTCTTTGGGAACCGCTTACGTAGCCCCACAGACCTTGGGGCTGCGGGCTTTCCTGCTGCCTTCAGACTCGACACCACCATTTCCCTCTGGGCACCGCGCCAGGCACAAAAATGGCCTATGGCTGGAGATGGGTCCCCTGCCCAAGGAGCCAGCACGGAAAACTATGCCTTGTTCTAAAGCTCTTTGGGAACCACTTGCGTAGCCCCACACACCTGGGGGCTGCGGGCTTTCCTGCTGCTTTCAGCCTCGACACCACCCTTTCCCACTTGGCGCTGTGCCAGGCAAAAAAATGGCCTATGGCTGGAGATGGGTGCCACGCCCAAAGAGACAGTAGGGAAAACTATGCCTTGTTCTAAAGCTCTTTGGGAACCACTTGCATAGCCGCACAGACCTGGGGGCTGCGGGCTTTCCTGCTGCCTTCAGCCTCGACACCACCCTTTCGCACTTGGCACCGCGCCAGGCACAAAAATGGCCACATGGCTGGAGATGGGTCCCCCGCCCAAAGAGCCAGCAGGGAAAACTATGCCTTGTTCTAAGCTCTTTGGGAATAGCTTCGTAGCCGTACAGACCTGGGGCCTGCGGGCTTTGCTGCTGCCTTCAGACTCGACACCACCCTTTCCCACTTGGCGCCGCGCCAGGCACAAAAATGGCCATACGGCTGGAGATGGGTCCCATGCCCAAAGAGCCAGCAGGGAAAACTATGCCTTGTTCTAAAGCTCTTTGGGAACCGCTTGCGTAGCCCCACAGACCTGGGGGCTGCGGGCTTTCCTGCTGCCTTCAGACTCGACACCACCATTTCCCTCTGGGCACCGCGCCAGGCACAAAAATGGCCATACAGCTGGAGATGGATCCCCTGCCCAAGGAGCCAGGAGGGAAAACTATGCCTTGTTCTAAAGGTCTTTGGGAACCACTTGCGTAGCCCCACAGACCTGGGGCCTGCGGGCTTTCCTGCTGCCTTCAGCCTCAAAACTACCCTTTCCCACTTGGCGCCGCGCCAGGCACAAAAATGGCCATACGGCTGGAGATGGGTCCCCCGCCCAAAGAGCCATCAGGGAAAACTATGCCTTGTTCTATAGCTCTTTTGGAACCGCTTGCGTAGCCCCACAGACCTGGGGGCTGCGGGCTTTCCTGCTGCCTTCAGCCTCAAAACCACTCTTTCCATCTGGGCGCCGGGCCAGGCACAAAAATGGGCATATGGCTGGAGATGGGTCCCATGCCCAAAGAGCCAGAAGGGAAAACTATGCCTTGTTCTAAAGCTCTTTGGGAACTGCTTGCGTAGCCCCACAGACCTGGGGGCTGCGGGCTTTCCTGCTGCCTTCAACATCAAAACCACCCTTTCCCACTTGGTGCCGCGCCAGGCACAAAAATGGCCATACGGCTGGATATGGGTCCCATGCCCAAAGAGCCAGCAGTGAAAACTATGCCTTGTTCTAAAGCTCTTTGGGAACCGCTTGCATAGCCCCAGAGACATGGGGGCTGCGAGCTTTCCTGCTGCCTTCAGCCTCGACACCACCCTTTCGCACTTGGCGCCGCGCCAAGCACAAAAATGGCCATACGGCTGGAGATGGGTCCCCCGCCCAAAGAGCCAGCAGGGAAAACTATGCCTTGTTCTAAATCTCTTTGGAAACCGCTTGCGTAGCCCCAGAGACATGGGGGCTGCAGGCTTTCCTGCTGCCTTCAGCCTCGACACCACCCTTTCGCACTTGGCGCCGCGCCAGGCACAAAAATGGCCATACGGCTGGAGATGGGTCCCCCGCCCAAAGAGCCAGCAGGGAAAACTATGCCTTGTTCTAAATCTCTTTGGGAACCGCTTGCGTAGCCCCACAGACCTGGGGGCTGCGGGCTTTCCTGCTGCCTTCAGACTCCACACCACTTTTTCCCACTTGGCGCCGCGCCAAGCACAAATATGGCCATATGCCTGGAAATATGTCACCCGCCCAAAGAGCCAGCAGGGAAAACTATGCCTTGTTCTAAAGCTCTTTGGGAACCGCTTGCGTAGCCCCACAGACCTGGGGGCTGCGGGCTTTCCTGCTGCCTTCAGCCTCAAAGCCACCGTTTCCCACTTGGCGCCGTGCCAGGCACAAAAATGGCCATACGGCTGGAGATGGTTCCCCCGCCCAAAGAGCCAGCAGGGAAAACTATGCCTTGTTCTAAATCTCTTTGGGAACCGCTTGCGTAGCCCCACAGACCTGGGGGCTGTGGGCTTTCCTGCTGCCTTCAGACTCGACACCACCCTTTCCCACTTGGCGCCGCGCCAGGCATAAAAATGGCCATACAGCTGGAGATGGGTCCCATGCCCAAAGAGCCAGCAGGGAAAATTATGCCTTGTTCTATAGCTCTTTGGGAACCGCTTGCGTAGCCCCACAGACCTGGGGGCTGCAGGCTTTCCTGCTGCCTTCAGCCTCAAAGCCACCCTTTCCCACTTCGCGCAGCGCCAGGCACAAAAATGGCCATACGGCTGGAGATGGGTCCCCCGCCAAAGGAGCCAGCAGGGAAAACTATGCCTTGTTCTAAAG
Source organism: Rissa tridactyla (assembly GCF_028500815.1). NCBI lineage: Eukaryota > Metazoa > Chordata > Aves > Charadriiformes > Laridae > Rissa > Rissa tridactyla. Next base: position 32,681 of record NW_026529548.1, read on the forward strand.
GTCTTTGGGAACCGCTTGCGTAGCCCCACAGACCTGGGGGCTGCGGGCTTTCCTGCTGCCTTCAGCCTCAAAACCACCCTTTCACACTTGGTGCCGCGCCAGGCACAAAAATGGCCTATGGCTGGAGATGGGTCCCATGCCCAAAGAGCCAGAAGTGAAAATTATGCCTTGTTCGAAAGCTCTTTGGGAACCGCTTGCGTAGCCCCACAGACCTGGGGGCTGCAGGCTTTCCTGCTGCCTTCAGCCTCGACACCACCCTTTCCCACTTGGCGCCGCGCCAGGCACAAAAATGGCCATACGGCTGGAGATGGGTCCCTCGCCCAAAGAGCCAGCAGGGAAAACTATGCCTTGTTCTAAAGCTCTTTGGGAACCGCTTACGTAGCCCCACAGACCTGGGGGCTTCGGGCTTTCCTGCTGCCTTCAGACTCGACACCACCATTTCACTCTGGGCACCGCGCCAGGCACAAAAATGGCCTATGGCTGGAGATGGATCCCCTGCCCAAGGAGCCAGCAGGGAAAACTATGCCTTGTTCTAAAGCTCTTTGGGAACCACTTGCGTAGCCCCACAGACCTGGGGGCTGCGGGCTTTGCTGCTGCCTTCAGCCTCGACACCACCCTTTCCCACTTGGCGCTGTGCCAGGCAAAAAAATGGCCTATGGCTCGAGATGCTGCCACGCCCAAAGAGACAGCAGGGAAAACTATGCCTTGTTCTAAAGCTCTTTGGGAACCATTTGCATAGCCGCACAGACCTGGGGGCTGCGGGCTTTCCTGCTGCCTTCAGCCTCAAAACCACCCTTTCCCTCTGGGCGCCGGGCCAGGCACAAAAAAGGCCTATGGCTGGAGATGGGTCCCCCGCCCAAGGAGCCAGCAGGGAAAACTATGCCTTGTTCTAAATGTCTTTGGGAACCGCTTGCGTAGCCCCACAGAACTGGGGGCTGTGGGCTTTCCTGCTGCCTTCAGACTCGACACCACCCTTTCCCACTTGGCGCCGCGCCAGGCATAAAAATGGCCATATGGCTGGAGATGGGTCCCCCGCCCAAGGAGCCAGCAGGGAAAACTATGCCCTGTTCTAAAGGTCTTTGGGAACTTCTTGCGTTGTCCCACAGACCTGGGGGCTGCGGGCTTTCCTGCTGCCTTTAGCCTCAAAACCACTCTTTCCATCTGGGCGCCGGGCCAGGCACAAAAATGGGCATATGGCTGGAGATGGGTCCCCCGCCCAAAGAGCCAGCAGGGAAAACTATGCCTTGTTCTAAGCTCTTTGGGAATAGCTTCGTAGCCCCACAGACCTGGGGCCTGCGGTCTTTGCTGCTGCCTTCAGACTCGACACCACCCTTTCCCACTTGGCGCCGCGCCAGGCACAAAAATGGCCATACGGCTGGAGATGGGTCCCATGCCCAAAGAGCCAGCAGGGAAAACTATGCCTTGTTCTAAAGCTCTTTGGGAACCGCTTGCGTAGCCCCACAGAACTGGGGGCTGCGGGCTTTCCTGCTGCCTTCAGCCTCAAAACCACCCTTTCACACTTGGTGCCGTGCCAGGCACAAAAATGGCCATACGGCTGGAGATGGGTCCCCCGCCCAAAGAGCCAGCAGGGAAAACTATGCCTTGTTCTAAAGCTCTTTGGGAACCGCTTGCGTAGCCCCAGAGACATGGGGGCTGCGAGCTTTCCTGCTGCCTTCACCCTCGACACCACCCTTTCGCACTTGGCGCCGCGCCAAGCACAAAAATGGCCATACAGCTGGAGATGGGTCCCCCGCCCAAAGAGCCAGCAGGGAAAACTATGCCTTGTTCTAAAGCTCTTTGGGAACCGCTTGCGTAGCCCCACAGACCTGGGGGCTGCAGGCTTTCCTGCTGCCTTCAGCCTCGACACCACCCTTTCGCACTTGGCGCCGCGCCAGGCACAAAAATGGCCATACGGCTGGAGATGGGTCCCCCGCCCAAAGAGCCAGCAGGGAAAACTATGCCTTGTTCTAAAGCTCTTTGGGAACCGCTTGCGTAGCCCCACAGACCTGGGGGCTGCGGGCTTTCCTGCTGCCTTCAGCCTCAAAACCACCCTTTCACACTTGGTGCCATGCCAGGCACAAAAATGGCCATACGGCTGGAGATGGGTCCCCCGCCCAAAGAGCCAGCAGGGAAAACTATGCCTTGTTCTAAAGCTCTTTGGGACCCGCTTGCGTAGCCCCACAGACCTGGGGGCTGCGGGCTTTCCTGCTGCCTTCAGACTCGACACCACCATTTCCCTCTGGGCACCGCGCCAGGCACAAAAATGGCCTATGGCTGGAGATGGATCCCCTGCACAAGGAGCCAGCAGGGAAAACTATGCCTTGTTCTAAAGGTCTTAGGGAACCACTTGCGTAGCCCCACAGACCTGGGGGCTGCGGGCTTTCCTGCTGCCTTCAGCCTCAAAACTAGCCTTTCCCACTTGGCGCCGCGCCAGGGAAAAAAATGGCCACACGGCTGGAGATGGGTCCCCCGCCCAAGGAGCCAGCAGGGAAAACTATGCCTTGTTCTAAAGCTCTTTGGGAACCGCTTGCGTAGCCCCACAGACCTGGGGGCTGCGGGCTTTCCTGCTGCCTTTAGCCTCAAAACCACTCTTTCCATCTGGGCGCCGGGCCAGGCACAAAAATGGGCATATGGCTGGAGATGGGTCCCATGCCCAAAGAGCCAGCAGGGAAAACTATGCCTTGTTCTAAAGCTCTTTGGGAACTGCTTGCGTAGCCCCACAGACCTGGGGGCTGCGCGCTTTCCTGCTGCCTTCAGCCTCAAAACCACCCTTTCCCACTTGGTGCCGCGCCAGGCACAAAAATGGCCATACGGCTGGATATGGGTCCCATGCCCAAAGAGCCAGCAGGGAAAACTATGCCTTGTTCTAAAGCTCTTTGGGAACCGCTTGCGTAGCCCCAGAGACATGGGGGCTGCGAGCTTTCCTGCTGCCTTCAGCCTCGACACCACCCTTTCGCACTTGGCGCCGCGCCAAGCACAAAAATGGCCATATGGCTGGAGATGGGTCCCCCGCCCAAAGAGCCAGCAGGGAAAACTATGCCTTGTTCTAAAGCTCTTTGGGAACCGCTTGCGTAGCCCCACAGACCTGGGGGCTGCAGGCTTTCCTGCTGCCTTCAGCCTCGACACCACCCTTTCGCACTTGGCGCCGCGCCAGGCACAAAAATGGCCATACGGCTGGAGATGGGTCCCCCGCCCAAAGAGCCAGCAGGGAAAACTATGCCTTGTTCTAAAGCTCTTTGGGAACCGCTTGCGTAGCCCCACAGACCTGGGGGCTGCAGGCTTCCCTGCTGCCTTCAGCCTCGACACCACCCTTTCGCACTTGGCGCCGCGCCAGGCACAAAAATGGCCATACGGCTGGAGATGGGTCCCCCGCCCAAAGAGCCAGCAGGGAAAACTATGCCTTGTTCTAAATCTCTTTGGGAACCGCTTGCGTAGCCGCACAGACCTGGGGGCTGCGGGCTTTCCTGCTGCCTTCAGACTCGACACCACCCTTTCCCACTTGGCGCCGTGCCAGGCATAAAAATGGCCATATGGCTGGAGATGGGTCCCATGCCCAAAGAGCCAGTAGGGAAAATTATGCCTTGTTCTATAGCTCTTTGGGAACCGCTTGCGTAGCCCCACAGACCTGGGGGCTGCGGGCTTTCCTGCTGCCTTCAGCCTCAAAACCACCCTTCCACACTTGGTGCCGCGCCAGGCACAAAAATGGCTATGGCTGGAGATGGGTCCCATGCCCAAAGAGCCAGCAGTGAAAATTATGCCTTGTTCGAAAGCTCTTTGGAACGGCTTGCGTAATCCCACAGACCTGGGGGCTGCAGGCTTTCCTGCTGCCTTCAGCCTCGACACCACCCTTTCCCACTTGGCGCCGCGCCAGGCACAAAAATGGCCATACGGCTGGAGATGGGTCCCTCGCCCAAAGAGCCAGCAGGGAAAACTATGCCTTGTTCTAAAGCTCTTTGGGAACCGCTTACGTAGCCCCACAGAACTGGGGGCTGTGGGCTTTCCTGCTGCCTTCAGACTCGACACCACCCTTTCCCACTTGGCGCCGCGCCAGGCATAAAAATGGTCATATGGCTGGAGATGGGTCCCCCGCCCAAGGAGCCAGCAGGGAAAACTATGCCTTGTTCTAAAGGTCTTTGGGAACCGCTTGCGTAGCCCCAGAGACATGGGGGCTGCGAGCTTTCATGCTGCCTTCAGCCTCGACACCACCTTTTCGCACTTGGCGCCGCGCCAAGCACAAAAATGGCCATACAGCTGGAGATGGGTCCCCCGCCCAAAGAGCCAGCAGGGAAAACTATGCCTTGTTCTAAAGCTCTTTGGGAACCGCTTGCGTAGCCCCACAGACCTGGGGGCTGCAGGCTTTCCTGCTGCCTTCAGACTCGACACCACCCTTTCCCACTAGGTGCCGCGCCAGGCACAAAAATGGCCATACGGCTGGAGATGGGTCCCCCGCCCAAAGAGCCAGCAGGGAAAACTATGCCTTGTTCTAAATCTCTTTGGGAACCGCTTGCGTAGCCCCACAGACCTGGGGGCTGCGGGCTTTCCTGCTGCCTTCAGACTCCACACCACTTTTTCCCACTTGGCGCCGCGCCAAGCACAAATATGGCCATATGCCTGGAAATATGTCACCCGCCCAAAGAGCCAGCAGGGAAAACTATGCCTTGTTCTAAAGCTCTTTGGGAACCACTTGCGTAGCCCCACAGACCTGGGGGCTGTGGGTTTTCCTGCTGCCTTCAGACTCGACACCACCCTTTCCCACTTGGCGCCGCGCCAGGCATAAAAATGGCCATATGGCTGGAGATGGGTCCCCCGCCCAAGGAGCCAGCAGGGATAACTATGCCTTGTTCTAAAGGTCTTTGGGAACTTCTTGCGTTGTCCCACAGAGCTGGGGGCTGCGGGCTTTCCTGCTGCCTACAACATCAAAACCACCCTTTCCCACTTGGTGCCGCGCCAGGCACAAAAATGGCCATACGGCTGGATATGGGTCCCATGCCCAAAGAGCCAGCAGGGAAAACTATGCCTTGTTCTAAAGCTCTTTGGGAACCGCTTGCGTAGCCCCAGAGACATGGGGGCTGCGAGCTTTCCTGCTGCCTTCAACATCAAAACTACCCTTTCCCACTTGGTGCCGCGCCAGACACAAAAATGGCCTTCGGCTGGAGATGGGTCCCATGCCCAAAGTGCCAGCAGGGAAAACTATGCCTTGTTCTAAAGCTCTTTGGGAACCGCTTGCGTAGCCCCACAGACCTGGGGGCTGCAGGCTTTCCTGCTGCCTTCAGCCTCGACACCACCCTTTCGCACTTGGCGCCGCGCCAGGCACAAAAATGGCCATACGGCTGGAGATGGGTCCCCCGCCCAAAGAGCCAGCAGGGAAAACTATGCCTTGTTCTAAAGCTCTTTGGGAACCGCTTGCGTAGCCCCACAGACCTGGGGGCTGCGGGCTTTCCTGCTGCCTTCAGACTCCACACCACTTTTTCCCACCTGGCGCCGCGCCAAGCACAAATATGGCCATATGCCTGGAAATATGTCACCCGCCCAAAGAGCCAGCAGGGAAAACTCTGCCTTGTTCTAAAGGTCTTTGGGAACCACTAGCGTAGCCCCACAGACCTGGGGGCCTGCGGGCTTTCCTGCTGCCTTCAGCCTCAAAGCCACCCTTTCACACTTGGTGCCGCGCCAGGCACAAAAATTGCTATGGCTGGAGATGGGTCCCATGCCCAAAGAGCCAGCAGTGAAAATTATGCCTTGTTCGAAAGCTCTTTGGAACCGCTTGCGTAATCCCACAGACCTGGGGGCTGCAGGCTTTCCTGCTGCCTTCAGCCTCGACACCACCCTTTCCCACTTGGCGCCGCGCCAGGCACAAAAATGGCCATACGGCTGGAGATGGGTCCCTCGCCCAAAGAGCCAGCAGGGAAAACTATGCCTTGTTCTAAAGCTCTTTGGGAACCGCTTACGTAGCCCCACAGACCTGGGGGCTGCGGGCTTTCCTGCTGCCTTCAGACTCGACACCACCATTTCCCTCTGGGCACCGCGCCAGGCACAAAAATGGCCTGTGGCTGGAGATGGATCCCCTGCCCAAGGAGCCAGCAGGGAAAACTATGCCTTGTTCTAAAGGTCTTTGGGAACCACTTGCGTAGCCCCACAGACCTGGGGGCTGCGGGCTTTGCTGCTGCCTTCAGCCTCGACACCACCCTTTCCCACTTGGCTCTGTGCCAGGCAAAAAAATGGCCTATGGCTGGAGATGGGTGCCACGCCCAAAGAGACAGCAGGGAAAACTATGCCTTGTTCTAAAGCTCTTTGGGAACCACTTGCATAGCCGCACAGACCTGGGGGCTGCGGGCTTTCCTGCTGCCTTCAGCCTCAAAACCACCCTTTCCCTCTGGGCGCCGGGCCAGGCACAAAAAAGGCCTATGGCTGGAGATGGGTCCCCCGCCCAAAGAGCCAGCAGGGAAAACTATGCCTTGTTCTAAATGTCTTTGGGAACCGCTTGCGTAGCCCCACAGACCTGGGGGCTGTGGGCTTTCCTGCTGCCTTCAGACTCGACACCACCCTTTCCCACTTGGCGCCGCGCCAGGCATAAAAATGGCCATATGGCTGGAGATGGGTCCCCCGCCCAAGGAGCCAGCAGGGAAAATAATGCCTTGTTCTAAAGCTCTTTGGGAACTTCTTGCGTTGTCCCACAGACCTGGGGGCTGCGGGCTTTCCTGCTGCCTTTAGCCTCAAAACCACTCTTTCCATCTGGGCGCCGGGCCAGGCACAAAAATGGGCATATGGCTGGAGATGGGTCCCCCGCCCAAAGAGCCAGCAGGGAAAACTATGCCTTGTTCTAAGCTCTTTGGGAATAGCTTCGTAGCCCCACAGACTTGGGGCCTGCGGGCTTTCCTGCTGCCTTCAGACTCGACACCACCCTTTCCCACTTGGCGCCGCGCCAGGCACAAAAATGGCCATACGGCTGGAGATGGGTCCCATGCCCAAAGAGCCAGCAGGGAAAATTATGCCTTGTTCTATAGCTCTTTGGGAACCGCTTGCGTAGCCCCACAGACCTGGGGGCTGCAGGCTTTCCTGCTGCCTTCAGCCTCAAAGCCACCCTTTCCCACTTGGCGCCGCGCCAGGCACAAAAATGGCCATACGGCTGGAGATGTGTCCCCCGCCCAAAGAGCCAGCAGGGAAAACTATGCCTTGTTCTAAAGCTCTTTGGGAACCGCTTGCGTAGCCCCACAGACCTGGGGGCTGCGGGCTTTCCTGCTGCCTTCAGCCTCAAAACCACCCTTCCACACTTGGTGCCGCGCCAGGCACAAAAATGGCTATGGCTGGAGATGCGTCCCATGCCCAAAGAGCCAGCAGTGAAAATTATGCCTTGTTCGAAAGCTCTTTGGGAACCGCTTGCGTAGCCCCACAGACCTGGGGGCTGCAGGCTTTCCTGCTGCCTTCAGCCTCGACACCACCCTTTCCCACTTGGCGCCGCGCCAGGCACAAAAATGGCCATACGGCTGGAGATGGGTCCCTCGCCCAAAGAGCCAGCAGGGAAAACTATGCCTTGTTCTAAAGCTCTTTGGGAACCGCTTACGTAGCCCCACAGACCTGGGGGCTGCGGGCTTTCCTGCTGTCTTCAGACTCGACACCACCATTTCCCTCTGGGCACCGCGCCAGGCACAAAAATGGCCTATGGCTGGAGATGGATCCCCTGCCCAAGGAGCCAGCAGGGAAAACTATGCCTTGTTCTAAAGGTCTTTGGGAACCACTTGCGTAGCCCCACAGACCTGGGGGCTGCGGGCTTTGCTGCTGCCTTCAGCCTCGACACCACCCTTTCCCACTTGGCGCTGTGCCAGGCAAAAAAATGGCCTATGGCTGGAGATGGGTGCCACGCCCAAAGAGACAGCAGGGAAAACTATGCCTTGTTCTAAAGGTCTTTGGGAACTTCTTGCGTTGTCCCACAGACCTGGGGGCTGCAGGCTTTCCTGCTGCCTTCAGCCTCAAAACCACCCTTTCCCTCTGGGCGCCGCGCCAGGCACAAAAATGGCCATACGGCTGGAGATGGGTCCCTCGCCCAAAGAGCCAGCAGGGAAAACTATGCCTTGTTCTAAAGCTCTTTGGGAACCGCTTACGTAGCCCCACAGACCTGGGGGCTGCGGGCTTTCCTGCTGCCTTCAGACTCGACACCACCATTTCCCTCTGGGCACCGCGCCAGGCACAAAAATGGCCTGTGGCTGGAGATGGATCCCCTGCCCAAGGAGCCAGCAGGGAAAACTATGCCTTGTTCTAAAGCACTTTGGGAACCACTTGCGTAGCCCCACAGACCTGGGGGCTGCGGGCTTTGCTGCTGCCTTCAGCCTCAAAACCACCCTTTCCCACTTGGCTCTGTGCCAGGCAAAAAAATGGCCTATGGCTGGAGATGGGTGCCACGCCCAAAGAGACAGCAGGGACAACTATGCCTTGTTCTAAAGCTCTTTGGGAACCACTTGCATAGCCGCACAGACCTGGGGGCTGCGGGCTTTCCTGCTGCCTTCAGCCTCAAAACCACCCTTTCCCTCTGGGCGCCGGGACAGGCACAAAAAAGGCCTATGGCTGGAGATGGGTCCCACGCCCAAGGAGCCAGCAGGGAAAACTATGCCTTGTTCTAAAGGTCTTTGGGAACTTCTTGCGTTGTCCCACAGACCTGGGGGCTGCGGGCTTTCCTGCTCCCTTTAGCCTCAAAACCACTCTTTCCATCTGGGCGCCGGGCCAGGCACAAAAATGGGCATATGGCTGGAGATGGGTCCCCCGCCCAAAGAGCCAGCAGGGAAAACTATGCCTTGTTCTAAGCTCTTTGGGAATAGCTTCGTAGCCCCACAGACCTGGGGCCTGCGGGCTTTGCTGCTGCCTTGAGACTCGACACCACCCTTTCCCACTTGGCGCCGCGCCAGGCACAAAAATGGCCATACGGCTGGAGATGGGTCCCATGCCCAAAGAGCCAGCAGGGAAAATTATGCCTTGTTCTATAGCTCTTTGGGAACCGCTTGCGTAGCCCCACAGACCTGGGGGCTGCAGGCTTTCCTGCTGCCTTCAGCCTCAAAACCACCCTTTCCCACTTGGCGCCGCGCCAGGCACAAAAATGGCCATACGGCTGGAGATGGGTCCCCCGCCCAAAGAGCCAGCAGGGAAAAATATGCCTTGTTCTAAAGCTGTTTGGGAACCGCTTGTGTAGCCCCAAAGACCTGGGGGCTGCGGGCTTTCCTGCTGCCTTCAGCCTCAAAACGACCCTTTCCCACTTGGTGCCGCGCCAGGCACAAAAATGGCCATATGGCTGGAGATGGGTCCCATGCCCAAAGAGCCAGCAGTGAAAATTATGCCTTGTTCGAAAGCTCTTTGGGAACCGCTTCCGTAGCCCCACAGACCTGGGGGCTGCAGGCTTTCCTGCTGCCTTCAGCCTCGACACCACCCTTTCCCACTTGGCGCCGCGCCAAGCACAAAAATGGCCATATGCCTGGAGATATGTCACCCGCCCAAAGAGCCAGCAGGGAAAACTATGCCTTGTTCTAAAGCTCTTTGGGAACCGCTTGCGTAGCCCCACAGACCTGGGGGCTGCCGGCTTTCCTGCTGCCTTCAGCCTCAAAGCCACCCTTTCCCACTTGGCGCCGCGCCAGGCACAAAAATGGCCATACGGCTGGAGATGGGTCCCCCGCCCAAGGAGCCAGCAGGGAAAACTATGCCTTGTTCTAAAGCTCTTTGGGAACAACTTGCGTAGCCCCACAGACCTGGGGGCTGCGGGCTTTCCTGCTGCCTTCAACATCAAAACTACCCTTTCCCACTTGGTGCCGTGCCAGACACAAAAATGGCCTTTGGCTGGAGAAGGGTCCCATGCCCAAAGAGCCAGCAGGGAAAACTATGCCTTGTTCTAAAGCTCTTTGGGAACCGCTTGCGTAGCCCCAGAGACATGGGGGCTGCAGGCTTTCCTGCTGCCTTCAGCCTCGACACCACCCTTTCGGACTTTGCGCCGCGCCAGGCACAAAAATGGCCATATGGCTGGAGATGTGTAACCCGCCCAAAGAGCCAGCAGGGAAAACTATGCCTTGTTCTAAAGCTCTTTGGGAACCGCTTGCGTAGCCCCAGAGACATGGGGGCTGCAGGCTTTCCTGCTGCCTTCACCGTCGACACCACCCTTTCGCACTTTGCGCCGCGCCAGGCACAAAAATGGCCATATGGCTGGAGATGGGTCCCATGCCCAAAGAGCCAGCAGGGAAAACTATGCCTTGTTCTAAGCTCTTTGGGAACAGCTTCGTAGACCCACAGACCTGGGGCCTGCGGGCTTTGCTGCTGCCTTCAGACTCGACACCACCCTTTCCCACTTGGCGCCGCGCCAGGCACAAAAATGACCATATGGCTGGAGATGTGTCCCATGCCCAGAGAGCCAGCAGGGAAAACTATGCCTTGTTCTAAAGCTCTTTGGGAACAACTTGCGTAGCCCCAGAGACATGGGGGCTGCGGGCTTTCTTGCTGCCTTCAGCCTCGACACCACCCTTTCCCACTTGGCGCCGCGCCAGGCACAAAAATGGCCTATGGCTGGAGATGGGTCCCCTGCCCAAGGAGCCAGCAGGGAAAACTATGCCTTGTTCTAAAGGTCTTTGGGAACCACTTGCGTAGCCCCACAGACCTGGGGCCTGCGGGCTTTCCTGCTGCCTTCAGCCTCAAAACTACGCTTTCCCACTTGGTGCCGCGCCAGGCACAAAAATGGCCAATGGCTGGAGATGGGTCCCATGCCCAAAGAGCCAGCAGGGAAAACTATGCCTTGTTCTAAAGCTCTTTGGGAACCGCTTGCATAGCCCCACAGACCTGGGGGCTGCGGGCTTTCCTGCTGCCTTCAGCCTCGACACCACCCTTTCCCACTTGGCGCCGCGCCAGGCACAAAAATGGCCATACGGCTGGAGATGGGTCCCCTGCCCAAGGAGCCAGCAGGGAAAACTATGCCTTGTTCTAAATCTCTTTGGGAACCGCTTGCGTAGCCCCACAGACCTAGGGGCTGTTGGCTTTCCTGCTGCCTTCAGACTCGACACCATGCTTTCGCACTTGGCGCCGCGCCAGGCATAAAAATGGCCATATGGCTGGAGATGGGTCCCCCGCCCAAGGAGCCAGCAGGGAAAGCTATGCCTTGTTCTAAAGCTCTTTGGGAACAGATTCGTAGCCCCAGAGACCTGGGGGCTGCGGGCTTTCCTGCTGCCTTCAGCCTCAAAGCCACCCTTTCCCACTTGGCGCCGTGCTAGGCACAAAAATGGGCATATGGCTGGAGATGGGTCTCATGCCCAAAGAGCCAGCAGGGAAAACTATGCCTTGTTCTAAAGCTCTTTGGGAACCACTTGCGTAGCCCCACACACCTGGGGGCTGCGGGCTTTCCTGCTGCCTTCAGACTCGACACCACCATTTCCCTCTGGGCACAGCGCCAGGCACAAAAATGGCCTATGGCTGGAGATGGATCCCCTGCCCAAGGAGCCAGCAGAGAAAACTATGCCTTGTTCTAAAGGTCTTTGGGAACCACTTGCGTAGCCCCACAGACCTGGGGCCTGCGGGCTTTCCTGCTGCCTTCAGCCTCAAAACTACCCTTTCCCACTTGGTGCCGCGCCAGGCACAAAAATGGCCAATGGCTGGAGATGGGTCCCATGCCCAAAGAGCCAGCAGGGAAAACTATGCCTTGTTCTAAAGCTCTTTGGGAACCGCTTGCATAGCCCCACAGACCTGGGGGCTGCAGGCTTTCCTGCTGCCTTCAGCCTCGACACCACCCTTTCCCACTTGGCGCCGCGCCAGGCACAAAAAAGGCCTATGGCTGGAGATGGGTCCCACGCCCAAGGAGCCAGCAGGGAAAACTATGCCTTGTTCTAAAGCTCTTTGGGAACTTCTTGCGTTGTCCCACAGACCTGGGGGCTGCGGGCTTTCCTGCTCCCTTTAGCCTCAAAACCACTCTTTCCATCTGGGCGCCGGGCCAGGCACAAAAATGGGCATATGGCTGGAGATGGGTCCCCTGCCCAAAGAGCCAGCAGGGAAAACTATGCCTTGTTCTAAGCTCTTTGGGAATAGCTTCGTAGCCCCACAGACCTGGGGCCTGCGGGCTTTGCTGCTGCCTTCAGACTCGACACCACCCTTTCCCACTTGGCGCCGCGCCAGGCACAAAAATGGCCATACGGCTGGAGATGGGTCCCATGCCCAAAGAGCCAGCAGGGAAAATTATGCCTTGTTCTATAGCTCTTTGGGAACCGCTTGCGTAGCCCCACAGACCTGGGGGCTGCAGGCTTTCCTGCTGCCTTCAGCATCAAAGCCACCCTTTCCCACTTGGCGCCGCGCCAGGCACAAAAATGGCCATACGGCTGGAGATGGGTCCCCCGCCCAAGGAGCCAGCAGGGAAAACTATGCCTTGTTCTAAAGCTCTTTGGGAACCGCTTGTGTAGCCCCAAAGACCTGGGGGCTGCGGGCTTTCCTGCTGCCTTCAGCCTCAAAACGACCCTTTCCCACTTGGTGCCGCGCCAGGCACAAAAATGGCTATGGCTGGAGATGGGTCCCATGCCCAAAGAGCCAGCAGTGAAAATTATGCCTTGTTCTAAAGCTCTTTGGGAACCGCTTGCATAGCCCCACAGACCTGGGGGCTGCGGGCTTTCCTGCTGCCTTCAGCCTCGACACCACCCTTTCCCACTTGGCGCCTCGCCAGGCACAAAAATGGCCATACGGCTGGAGATGGGTCCCCTGCCCAAGGAGCCAGCAGGGAAAACTATGCCTTGTTCTAAAGCTCTTTGGGAACCGCTTGCGTAGCCCCACAGACCTAGGGGCTGTGGGCTTTCCTGCTGCCTTCAGACTCGACACCATGCTTTCCCACTTGGCGCCGCGCCAGGCATAAAAATGGCCATATGGCTGGAGAAGGGTCCCCCGCCCAAAGAGCCAGCAGGGAAAACTATGCCTTTTTCTAAATGTCTTTGGGAACCGCTTGCGTAGCCCCACAGAACTGGGGGCTGTGGGCTTTCCTGCTGCCTTCAGCCTCGACACCACCCTTTCCCACTTGGCGCCGCGCCAGGCATAAAAATGGCCATATGGCTGGAGATGGGTCCCACGCCCAAGGAGCCAGCAGGGAAAACTATGCCTTGTTCTAAAGGTCTTTGGGAACTTCTTGCGTTGTCCCACAGACCTGGGGGCTGCGGGCTTTCCTGCTGCCTTTAGCCTCAAAACCACTCTTTCCATCTGGGCGCCGGGCCAGGCACAAAAATGGGCATATGGCTGGAGATGGGTCCCCCGCCCAAAGAGCCAGCAGGGAAAACTATGCCTTGTTCTAAGCTCTTTGGGAATAGCTTCGTAGCCCCACAGACCTGGGGCCTGCAGGCTTTCCTGCTTCCTTCAGACTCGACATCACCCTTTCCCACTTGGCGCCGCGCCAGGCACAAAAATGGCCATACGGCTGGAGATGGGTCCCCCGCCCAAAGAGCCAGCAGGGAAAACTATGCCTTGTTCTAAAGCTCTTTGGGAACCGCTTGCGTAGCCCCACAGACCTGGGGGCTGCGGGCTTTCCTGCTGCCTTCAGCCTCAAAACCACCCTTTCCCACTTGGTACCGCGCCAGGCACAATAATGGCCTATGGCTGGAGATGGGTCCCATGCCCAAAGAGCCAGCAGTGAAAACTATGCTTTGTTCTAAAGCTCTTTGGGAACCGCTTGCGTAGCCCCAGAGACATGGGGGCTGCAGGCTTTCCTGCTGCCTTCAGCCTCGACACCACCCTTTCGCACTTGGCGCCGCGCCAGGCACAAAATGGCCATACGGCTGGAGATGGGTCCCCTGCCCAAAGAGCCAGCAGGGAAAACTATGCCTTGTTCTAAATCTCTTTGGGAACCGCTTGTGTAGCCCCACAGACCTGGGGGCTGCGGGCTTTCCTGTTGCCTTCAGACTCGACACCACTTTTTCCCACTTGGCGCCGCGCCAAGCACAAAAATGGCCATATGCCTGGAGATATGTCACCCGCCCAAAGAGCCAGCAGTGAAAACTATGCCTTGTTCTAAATCTCTTTGGGAACCGCTTGCGTAGCCCCACAGACCTGGGGGCTGCAGGCTTTCCTGCTGCCTTCAGCCTCAAAGCCACACTTTCCCACTTGGCGCCGCGCCAGGCACAAAAATGGCCATACGGCTGGAGATGGGTCCCCCGCCCAAGGAGCCAGCAGGGAAAACTATGCCTTGTTCTAAATCTCTTTGGGAACCGCTTGCGTAGCCCCACAGACCTGGGGGCTGTGGGCTTTCCTGCTGCCTTCAGACTCGACACCACCCTTTCCCACTTGGCGCCGCGCCAGGCACAAAAATGGCCATACGGCTGGAGATGGGTCCCATGCCCAAAGAGCCAGCAGGGAAAACTATGCCTTGTTCTAAAGGTCTTTGGGAACCGCTTGCGTAGCCCCACAGACCTGGGGGCTGCGGGCTTTCCTGCTGCCTTCAGACTCGACACCACACTTTCCCCCTTGGTGCCGCGCCAGGCACAAAAATGGCCATAGGGCTGGAGATGGGTCCTGCGCCCAAGGAGCCAGCAGGGAAAACTATGCCTTGTTCTAAATCTCTTTGGGAACCGCTTGCGTAGCCCCAGAGACATGGGGGCTGCAGGCTTTCCTGCTGCCTTCAGCCTCAAGACCAGCCTTTCCCACTTGGCGCTGCGCCAGGCACAAAAATGGCCATACGGCTGGAGATGGGTCCCCCGCCCAAAGAGCCAGCAGGGAAAACTATGCCTTGTTCTAAAGCTCTTTGGGAACCGCTTGCGTAGCCCAACAGTCCTGGGGGCTGAGGTCTTTCCTGCTGCCTTCAGCCTCGACACCACCCTTTCCCACTTGGTGCCGCGCCAGGCCCAAAAATAACAATATGGCTGGAGATGGGTCCCCCGCCCAAAGAGCCAGCAGGGAAAACTATGCCTTGTTCTAAAGCTCTTTGGGAACCGCTTGCGTAGCCCCAAAGACCTGGGGGCTGCGGGCTTTCCTGCTGCCTTCAGCCTCGACACCACCCTTTCCCACTTGGCGCCGCGCCATGCACAAAAATGGCCATATGGCTGGAGATGGGTCCCCCGCCCAAGGAGACAGCAGGGAAAACTATGCCTTGTTCTAAAGCTCTTTGGGAACCGCTTGCGTAGCCCCACAGACCTGGGGGCTGCGGGCTTTCCTGCTGCCTTCAGCCTCAAAGCCACCCTTTCCCACTTGGCGCCGTGCCAGGCACAAAAATGTCCATACGGCTGGAGATGGGTCCCCCGCCCAAAGAGCCAGCAGGGAAAACTATGCCTTGTTCTAAATCTCTTTGGGAACCGCTTGCGTAGCCCCACAGACCTGGGGGCTGTGGGCTTTCCTGCTGCCTTTAGAATCGACACCACCCTTTCCCACTTGGCGCCGTGCCAGGCATAAAAATGGCCATATGGCTGGAGATGGGTCCCCTGCCCAAAGAGCCAGCAGGGAAAACTATGCCTTGTTCTAAAGGTCTTTGGGAACCGCTTGCGTTGTCCCACAGACCTGGGGGCTGCGGGCTTTCCTGCTGCCTTTAGCCTCAAAACCACTCTTTCCATCTGGGCGCCGGGCCAGGCACAAAAATGGCCATATGGGTGGAGATGGGTCCCCTGCCGAAGGAGCCAGCAGGGAAAACTATGCCTTGTTCTAAAGCCCTTTGGGAACCGCTTGCGTAGCCCCACAGACCTGGGGGCTGCAGGCTTTCCTGCTGCCTTCAGCCTCGACACCACCCTTTCGCACTTGTCGCCGCGCCAGGCACAAAAATGGCCATATGGCTGGAGATGGCTCCCCCGCCCAAAGAGCCAGCAGGGAAAACTATGCCTTGTTCTAAAGCTCTTTGGGAACCGCTTGCGTAGCCCCACAGACCTGGGGGCTGCGGGCTTTCCTGCTGCCTTTAGAATCGACACCACCCTTTCCCACTTGGCGCCGCGCCAGGCATAAAAATGGCCATATGGCCGGAGATGGGTCCCATGCCCAAAGAACCAGCAGGGAAAACTATGCCTTGTTGTAAATCTCTTTGGGAACCGCTTGCGTAGCCCCACAGACCTGGGGGCTGCGGGCTTTCCTGCTGCCTTCAGCCTCAAAACCACCCTTTCCCACTTGGTACCGCGCCAGGCACAATAATGGCCAATGGCTGGAGATGGGTCCCATGCCCAAAGAGCCAGCAGTGAAAACTATGCTTTGTTCTAAAGCTCTTTGGGAACCGCTTGCGTAGCCCCAGAGACATGGGGGCTGCAGGCTTTCCTGCTGCCTTCAGCCTCGACACCACCCTTTCGCACTTGGCGCCGCGCCAGGCACAAAATGGCCATACGGCTGGAGATGGGTCCCCTGCCCAAAGAGCCAGCAGGGAAAACTATGCCTTGTTCTAAATCTCTTTGGGAACCGCTTGTGTAGCCCCACAGACCTGGGGGCTGCGGGCTTTCCTGTTGCCTTCAGACTCGACACCACTTTTTCCCACTTGGCGCCGCGCCAAGCACAAAAATGGCCATATGCCTGGAGATATGTCACCCGCCCAAAGAGCCAGCAGTGAAAACTATGCCTTGTTCTAAAGCTCTTTGGGAACCGCTTGCGTAGCCCCACAGACCTGGGGGCTGCAGGCTTTCCTGCTGCCTTCAGCCTCAAAGCCACCCTTTCCCACTTGGCGCCGCGCCAGGCACAAAAATGGCCATACGGCTGGAGATGGGTCCCCCGCCCAAGGAGCCAGCAGGGAAAACTATGCCTTGTTCTAAATCTCTTTGGGAACCGCTTGCGTAGCCCCACAGACCTGGGGGCTGTGGGCTTTCCTGCTGCCTTCAGACTCGACACCACCCTTTCCCACTTGGCGCCGCGCCAGGCACAAAAATGGCCATACGGCTGGAGATGGGTCCCCCGCCCAAAGAGCCAGCAGGGAAAACTATGCCTTGTTCTAAAGGTCTTTGGGAACCGATTGCGTAGCCCCACAGACCTGGGGGCTGCGGGCTTTCCTGCTGCCTTCAGCCTCGACACCACCCTTTCCCACTTGGCGCCGCGCCAGGCACAAAAATGGCCATACGGCTGGAGATGGGTCCCCCGCCCAAAGAGCCAGCAGGGAAAACTATGCCTTGTTCTAAAGCTCTTTGGGAACCGCTTGCGTAGCCCCACAGACCTGGGGGCTGCGGGCTTTCCTGCTGCCTTCAGACTCGACACCACACTTTCCCCCTTGGTGCCGCGCCAGGCACAAAAATGGCCATAGGGCTGGAGATGGGTCCTGCGCCCAAGGAGCCAGCAGGGAAAACTATGCCTTGTTCTAAATCTCTTTGGGAACCGCTTGCGTAGCCCCAGAGACATGGGGGCTGCAGGCTTTCCTGCTGCCTTCAGCCTCAAGACCAGCCTTTCCCACTTGGCGCTGCGCCAGGCACAAAAATGGCCATACGGCTGGAGATGGGTCCCCCGCCCAAAGAGCCAGCAGGGAAAACTATGCCTTGTTCTAAAGCTCTTTGGGAACCGCTTGCGTAGCCCAACAGTCCTGGGGGCTGAGGTCTTTCCTGCTGCCTTCAGCCTCGACACCACCCTTTCCCACTTGGTGCCGCGCCAGGCCCAAAAATAACCATATGGCTGGAGATGGGTCCCCCGCCCAAAGAGCCAGCAGGGAAAACTATGCCTTGTTCTAAAGCTCTTTGGGAACCGCTTGCGTAGCCCCACAGACCTGGGGGCTGCGGGCTTTCCTGCTGCCTTCAGCCTCAAGACCACCCTTTCCCACTTGGCGCCGCGCCATGCACATAAATGGCCATATGTCTGGAGATGGGTCCCCCGCCCAAGGAGACAGCAGGGAAAACTATGCCTTGTTCTAAAGCTCTTTGGGAACCGCTTGCGTAGCCCCACAGACCTGGGGGCTGCGGGCTTTCCTGCTGCCTTCAGCCTCAAAGCCACCCTTTCCCACTTGGCGCCGTGCCAGGCACAAAAATGTCCATACGGCTGGAGATGGGTCCCCCGCCCAAAGAGCCAGCAGGGAAAACTATGCCTTGTTCTAAAGCTCTTTGGGAACCGCTTGCGTAGCCCCACAGACCTGGGGGCTGTGGGCTTTCCTGCTGCCTTTAGAATCGACACCACCCTTTCCCACTTGGCGCCGTGCCAGGCATAAAAATGGCCATATGGCTGGAGATGGGTCCCCTGCCCAAAGAGCCAGCAGGGAAAACTATGCCTTGTTCTAAAGGTCTTTGGGAACCGCTTGCGTTGTCCCACAGACCTGGGGGCTGCGGGCTTTCCTGCTGCCTTTAGCCTCAAAACCACTCTTTCCATCTGGGCGCCGGGCCAGGCACAAAAATGGCCATATGGGTGGAGATGGGTCCCCTGCCGAAGGAGCCAGCAGGGAAAACTATGCCTTGTTCTAAAGCTCTTTGGGAAACGCTTGCGTAGCCCCACAGACCTGGGGGCTGCAGGCTTTCCTGCTGCCTTCAGCCTCGACACCACCCTTTCGCACTTGTCGCCGCGCCAGGCACAAAAATGGCCATATGGCTGGAGATGGCTCCCCCGCCCAAAGAGCCAGCAGGGAAAACTATGCCTTGTTCTAAAGCTCTTTGGGAACCGCTTGCGTAGCCCCACAGACCTGGGGGCTGCGGGCTTTCCTGCTGCCTTCAGCCTCAAAGCCACCCTTTCCCACTTGGCGCCGTGCCAGGCACAAAAATGTCCATACGGCTGGAGATGGGTCCCCCGCCCAAAGAGCCAGCAGGGAAAACTATGCCTTGTTCTAAATCTCTTTGGGAACCGCTTGCGTAGCCCCACAGACCTGGGGGCTGTGGGCTTTCCTGCTGCCTTTAGAATCGACACCACCCTTTCCCACTTGGCGCCGCTCCAGGCATAAAAATGGCCATATGGCCGGAGATGGGTCCCATGCCCAAAGAACCAGCAGGGAAAACTATGCCTTGTTGTAAATCTCTTTGGGAACCGCTTGTGTAGCCCCACAGACCTGGGGGCTGCGGGTTTTACTGCTGCCTTCAGACTCGACACCACTTTTTCCCACTTGGCGCCGCGCCAAGCACAAAAATGGCCATATGCCTGGAGATGTGTCACCTGACCAAAGAGCCAGCAGGGAAAACTATGCCTTGTTCTAAAGCTCTTTGGGAACCGCTTGCGTAGCCCCACAGACCTGGGGGCTGCGGGCTTTGCTGCTGCCTTCAGCCTCAAAACTACCCTTTCCCACTTGGCGCCGCGCCAGGCACAAAAATGGCCATATGGCTGGAGATGGCTCCCCCGCCCAAAGAGCCAGCAGGGAAAACTATGCCTTGTTCTAAAGCTCTTTGGGAACCGCTTGCGTAGCCCCACAGACCTGGGGGCTGCGGGCTTTCCTGCTGCCTTTAGCCTCAAAAGCACTCTTTCCATCTGGGCGCCGGGCCAGGCACAAAAATTGGCATATGGCTGGAGATGGGTCCCATGCCCAAAGAGCCAGCAGGGAAAACTATGCCTTGTTCTAAATCTCTTTGGGAACCGCTTGCGTAGCCCCACAGACCTGGGGGCTGCGGGCTTTCCTGCTGCCTTCAACATCAAAACCACCCTTTCCCACTTGGTGCCGCGCCAGGCACAAAAATGGCCATACGGCTGGATATGGGTCCCATGCCCAAAGAGCCAGCAGGGAAAACTATGCCTTGTTCTAAAGCTCTTTGGGAACCACTTGCGTAGCCCCAGAGACATGGGGGCTGCGAGCTTTCCTGCTGCCTTCCGCCTCGACACCACCCTTTCGCACTTGGCGCCGCGCCAAGCACAAAAATGGCCATACTGCTGGAGATGGGTCCCCCGCCCAAAGAGCCAGCAGGGAAAACTATGCCTTGTTCTAAAGGTCTTTGGGAACCACTTGCGTAGCCCCACAGACCTGGGGGCTGCAGGCTTTCCTGCTGCCTTCAGCCTCGACACCACCCTTTCGCACTTGGCGCCGCGCCAGGCACAAAAATGGCCATACAGCTGGAGATGGGTCCCCCGCCCAAAGAGCCAGCAGGGAAAACTATGCCTTGTTCTAAATCTCTTTGGGAACCGCTTGCGTAGCCCCACAGACGTGGGGGCTGAGGGCTTTCCTGCTGCCTTCAGACTCCACACCACTTTTTCCCACTTGGCGCCGCGCCAAGAACAAATATGGCCATATGCCTAGAAATATGTCACCCGCCCAAAGAGCCAGCAGGGAAAACTATGCCTTGTTCGAAAGCTCTTTGGGAACCGCTTCGTAGCCCCACAGACCTGGGGCCTGCGGGCTTTGCTGCTGCCTTCAGACTCGACACCACCCTTTCGCACTTGGCGCCGCGTCAGGCACAAAAATGGCCATACGGCTGGAGATGGGTCCCTCGCCCAAAGAGCCAGCAGGGAAAACTATGCCTTGTTCTAAAGCTCTTTGGGAACCGCTTGCGTAGCCCCACAGACCTGGGGCCTGCAGGCTTTCCTGCTGCCTTCAGCCTCAAAACCACCCTTTCCCACTTGATGCCGCGCCAGGCCCAAAAATGGCCATACGGCTGGAGATGGGTCCCCCGCCCAAAGAGTCAGCAGGGAAAACTATGCCTTGTTCTAAAGCTCTTTGGGAACCGCTTGCGTAGCCCCACAGACCTGGGGGCTGCGGGCTTTCCTGCTGCCTTCAGCCTCAAAGCCACCCTTTCCCACTTGGCGCCGTGCCAGGCACAAAAATGGCCATACGGCTGGAGATGGTTCCCCCGCCCAAAGAGCCAGCAGGGAAAACTATGCCTTGTTCTAAATCTCTTTGGGAACCGCTTGCGTAGCCCCACAGACCTGGGGGCTGCGGGCTTTCCTGCTGCCTTCAGACTCGACACCACCCTTTCCCACTTCGCGCCGCGCCAGGCATAAAAATGGCCATATGGCTGGAGATGGGTCCCCCGCCCAAAGAGCCAGCAGGGAAAAATATTCCTTGTTCTAAAGCTCTTTGGGAACCGCTTGCGTAGCCCAACAGACCTGGGGGCTGCGGGCTTTCCTGCTTCATTCAACATCAAAACTACCCTTTCCCACTTGGTGCCGCGCCAGACACAAAAATGGCCTTCGGCTGGAGATGGGTCCCATGCCCAAAGAGCCAGCAGGGAAAACTATGCCTTATTCTAAGCTCGTTGGGAACAGCTTCGTAGCCCCACAGACCTGGGGCCTGCGGGCTTTGCTGCTGCCTTCAGACTCGACACCACCCTTTCGCACTTGGTGCCGCGCCAGGCACAAAAATGGCCATACGGCTGGAGATGGGTCCCCCGCCCAAAGAGCCAGCAGGGAAAACTATGCCTTGTTCTAAAGCTCTTTGGGAGCCGCTTGCGTAGCCCCACAGACCTGGGGGCTGCGGGCTTTCCTGCTGCCTTCAGCCTCAAAGCCACCCTTTCCCACTTGGCGCCGGGCCAGGCACAAAAATGGCCATACGGCTGGAGATGGTTCCCCCGCCCAAAGAGCCAGCAGGGAAAACTATGCCTTGTTCTAAATCTCTTTGGGAACCGCTTGAGTAGCCCCACAGACCTGTGGGCTGCGGGCTTTCCTGCTGCCTTCAGCCTCAAAACCACCCTTTCCCCCTTGGCGCCGTGCCAGGCTCAAAAATGGCCATACAGCTGGAGATGGGTCCCCCGCCCAAAGAGCCAGCAGGGAAAACTATGCCTTGTTCTAAAGCTCTTTGGGAACCGCTTGCGTAGCCCCACAGACCTGGGGGCTGCGGGCTTTGCTGCTGCCTTCAGACTCGACACCACCCTTTCCCACTAGGTGCCGCGCCAGGCACAAAAATGGCCATACGGCTGGAGATGGGTCCCATGCCCAAAGAGCCAGCAGGGAAAACTATGCCTTGTTCTAAAGCTCTTTGGGAACCGCTTGCGTAGCCCCACAGACCTGGGGGCTGCAGGCTTTCCTGCTGCCTTCAGCCTCAAAACCACCCTTTCCCACTTGATGCCGCGCCAGGCCCAAAAATGGCCATACGGCTGGAGATGGGTCCCCCGCCCAAAGAGCCAGCAGGGAAAACTATGCCTTGTTCTAAATCTCTTTGGGAACCGCTTGCGTAGCCCCACAGACCTGGGGGCTGCGGGCTTTCCTGCTGCCTTCAGACTCCACACCACTTTTTCCCACTTGGCGCCGCGCCAAGCACAAATATGGCCATATGCCTAGAAATATGTCACCCGCCCAAAGAGCCAGCAGGGAAAACTATGCCTTGTTCTAAAGCTCTTTGGGAACCGCTTGCGTAGCCCCACAGACCTGGGGGCTGCGGGCTTTCCTGCTGCCTTCAACATCAAAACTACCCTTTCCCACTTGGTGCCGCGCCAGACACAAAAATGGCCTTCGGCTGGAGATGGGTCCCATGCCCAAAGTGCCAGGAGGGAAAACTATGCCTTATTCTAAGCTCTTTGGGAACAGCTTCGTAGCCCCACAGACCTGGGGCCTGCGGGCTTTGCTGCTGCCTTCAGCCTCGACACCACCCTTTCGCACTTGGCGCCGCGTCAGGCACAAAAATGGCCATACGGCTGGAGATGGGTCCCCCGCCCAAAGAGCCAGCAGGGAAAACTATGCCTTGTTCTAAAGCTCTTTGGGAACCGCTTGCGTAGCCCCACAGACCTGGGGCCTGCAGGCTTTCCTGCTGCCTTCAGCCTCAAAACCACCCTTTCCCACTTGATGCCGCGCCAGGCCCAAAAATGGCCATACGGCTGGAGATGGGTCCCCCGCCCAAAGAGCCAGCAGGGAAAACTATGCCTTGTTCGAAAGCTCTTTGGGAACCGCTTGCGTAGCCCCACAGACCTGGGGGCTGCGGGCTTTCCTGCTGCCTTCAGCCTCAAAGCCACCCTTTCCCACTTGGCGCCGTGCCAGGCACAAAAATGGCCATACGGCTGGAGATGGTTCCCCCGCCCAAAGAGCCAGCAGGGAAAACTATGCCTTGTTCTAAATCTCTTTGGGAACCGCTTGCGTAGCCCCACAGACCTGGGGGCTGCGGGCTTTCCTGCTGCCTTCAGACTCGACACCACCCTTTCCCACTTCGCGCCGCGCCAGGCATAAAAATGGCCATATGGCTGGAGATTGGTCCCCCGCCCAAAGAGCCAGCAGGGAAAACTATTCCTTGTTCTAAAGCTCTTTGGGAACCGCTTGCGTAGCCCAACAGACCTGGGGGCTGCGGGCTTTCCTGCTTCCTTCAACATCAAAACTACCCTTTCCCACTTGGTGCCGCGCCAGACACAAAAATGGACTTCGGCTGGAGATGGGTCCCATGCCCAAAGAGCCAGCAGGGAAAACTATGCCTTATTTTAAGCTCGTTGGGAACAGCTTCGTAGCCCCACAGACCTGGGGCCTGCGGGCTTTGCTGCTGCCTTCAGACTCGACACCACCCTTTCGCACTTGGTGCCGCGCCAGGCACAAAAATGGCCATACGGCTGGAGATGGGTCCCCCGCCCAAAGAGCCAGCAGGGAAAACTATGCCTTGTTCTAAAGCTCTTTGGGAGCCGCTTGCGTAGCCCCACAGACCTGGGGGCTGCGGGCTTTCCTGCTGCCTTCAGCCTCAAAGCCAACCTTTCCCACTTGGCGCCGGGCCAGGCACAAAAATGGCCATACGGCTGGAGATGGTTCCCCCGCCCAAAGAGCCAGCAGGGAAAACTATGCCTTGTTCTAAATCTCTTTGGGAACCGCTTGAGTAGCCCCACAGACCTGTGGGCTGCGGGCTTTCCTGCTGCCTTCAGCCTCAAAACCACCCTTTCCCCCTTGGCGCCGTGCCAGGCTCAAAAATGGCCATACAGCTGGAGATGGGTCCCCCGCCCAAAGAGCCAGCAGGGAAAACTATGCCTTGTTCTAAAGCTCTTTGGGAACCGCTTGCGTAGCCCCACAGACCTGGGGGCTGCGGGCTTTGCTGCTGCCTTCAGACTCGACACCACCCTTTCCCACTAGGTGCCGCGCCAGGCACAAAAATGGCCATACGGCTGGAGATGGGTCCCATGCCCAAAGAGCCAGCAGGGAAAACTATGCCTTGTTCTAAAGCTCTTTGGGAACCGCTTGCGTAGCCCCACAGACCTGGGGGCTGCAGGCTTTCCTGCTGCCTTCAGCCTCAAAACCACCCTTTCCCACTTGATGCCGCGCCAGGCCCAAAAATGGCCTAAGGCTGGAGATGGGTCCCCCGCCCAAAGAGCCAGCAGGGAAAACTATGCCTTGTTCTAAAGCTCTTTGGGAACCGCTTGCGTAGCCCCACAGACCTGGGGGCTGCGGGCTTTCCTGCTGCCTTCAGCCTCGACACCACCCTTTCCCACTTGGCGCCGTGCCAGGCATAAAAATGGCCATATGGCTGGAGATGGGTCCCATTCCCAAAGAGCCAGCAGTGAAAACTATGCCTTGTTCTAAATCTCTTTGGGAACCGCTTGCGTAGCCCCACAGACCTGGGGGCTGCGGGCTTTCCTGCTGCCTTCAGCCTCAAAACCACCCTTTCCCCCTTGGCGCCGTGCCAGGCTCAAAAATGGCCATACAGCTGGAGATGGGTCCCCCGCCCAAAGAGCCAGCAGGGAAAACTATGCCTTGTTCTAAAGCACTTTGGGAACCGCTTGCGTAGCCCCACAGACCTGGGGGCTGCGGGCTTTCCTGCTGCCTTCAGCCTCAAAGCCACCCTTTCCGACTTAGCGCTGTGCCAGTCACAAAAATGGGCATATGGCTGGAGATGGGTCCCCCGCCCAAAGAGCCAGCAGGGAAAACTATGCCTTGTTCTAAAGCTCTTTGGGATCTTCTTGCGTTGTCCCACAGACCTGGGGGCTGCGGGCTTTCCTGCTGCCTTCAGACTCGACACCACCCTTTCCCACTTGGCGCCGCGCCAGGCACAAAAATGGCCATACGGCTGGAGATGGGTCCCCTGCCCAAAGAGCCAGCAGGGAAAACTATGCCTTGTTCTAAAGCTCTTTGGGAACCGCTTACGTAGCCCCACAGACCTGGGGGCTGCGGGCTTTCCTGCTGCCTTCAGACTCGACACCACCATTTCCCTCTGGGCACCGCGCCAGGCACAAAAATGGCCTATGGCTGGAGATGGGTCCCCTGCCCAAGGAGCCAACAGGGAACACTATGCCTTGTTCTAAAGCTCTTTGGGAACCACTTGCGTAGCCCCACAGACCTGGGGGCTGCGGGCTTTCCTGCTGCCTTCAGACTCGACACCACCCTTTCCCACTTGGCGCCGCGCCAGGCATAAAAATGGCCATATGGCTGGAGATGGGTCCCATGCCCAAAGAGCCAGCAGGGAAAATTATGCCTTGTTCTATAGCTCTTTGGGAACCGCTTGCGTAGCCCCACAGACCTGGGGGCTGCAGGCTTTCCTGCTGCCTTCAGCCTCAAAGCCACCCTTTCCCACTTGGCGCCGCGCCAGGCACAAAAATGGCCATACGGCTGGAGATGGGTCCCCCGCCCAAGGAGCCAGCAGGGAAAACTATGCCTTGTTCTAAAGGTCTTTGGGAACAACTTGCGTAGCCCCACAGACCTGGGGGCTGCGGGCTTCCCTGCTGCCTTCAGCCTCAAAACCACCCTTTCACACTTGGTGCCGCGCCAGGCACAAAAATGGCCTATGGCTGGAGATGGGTCCCATGCCCAAAGAGCCAGCAGTGAAAATTATGCCTTGTTCGAAAGCTCTTTGGGAACCGCTTGCGTAGCCCCACAGACCTGGGGGCTCCAGGCTTTCCTGCTGCCTTCAGCCTCGACACCACCCTTTCCCACTTGGCGCCGCGCCAGGCACAAAAATGGCCATACGGCTGGAGATGGGTCCCCTGCCCAAGGAGCCAGCACGGAAAACTATGCCTTGTTCTAAAGCTCTTTGGGAACCGCTTACGTAGCCCCACAGACCTTGGGGCTGCGGGCTTTCCTGCTGCCTTCAGACTCGACACCACCCTTTCCCACTTGGCGCTGTGCCAGGCAAAAAAATGGCCTATGGCTGGAGATGTGTGCCACGCCCAAAGAGACAGTAGGGAAAACTATGCCTTGTTCTAAAGCTCTTTGGGAACCACTTGCATAGCCGCACAGACCTGGGGGCTGCGGGCTTTCCTGCTGCCTTCAGCCTCGACACCACCCTTTCGCACTTGGCACCGCGCCAGGCACAAAAATGGCCACATGGCTGGAGATGGGTCCCCCGCCCAAAGAGCCAGCAGGGAAAACTATGCCTTGTTCTAAAGCTCTTTGGGAACTGCTTGCGTAGCCCCACAGACCTGGGGGCTGCGGGCTTTCCTGCTGCCTTCAGACTCGACACCACCATTTCCCTCTGGGCACCGCGCCAGGCACAAAAATGGCCTATGGCTGGAGATGGGTCCCCTGCCCAAGGAGCCATCAGGGAAAAATATGCCTTGTTCTAAAGCTCTTTGGGAACCACTTGCGTAGCCCCACAGACCTGGGGGCTGCGGGCTTTCCTGCTGCCTTCAGACTCGACACCACCCTTTCCCACTTGGCGCCGCGCCAGGCATAAAAATGGCCATATGGCTGGAGATCGGTCCCATGCCCAAAGAGCCAGCAGGGAAAATTATGCCTTGTTCTATAGCTCTTTGGGAACCGCTTGCGTAGCCCCACAGACCTGGGGGCTGCAGGCTTTCCTGCTGCCTTCAGCCTCAAAGCCACCCTTTCCCACTTGGCGCCGCGCCAGGCACAAAAATGGCCATACGGCTGGAGATGGGTCCCCCGCCCAAAGAGCCAGCAGGGAAAACTATGCCTTGTTCTAAAGGTCTTTGGGAATAACTTGCGTAGCCCCACAGACCTGGGGGCTGCGGGCTTTCCTGCTGCCTTCAGCCTCAAAACCACCCTTTCACACTTGGTGCCGCGCCAGGCACAAAAATCGCCTATGGCTGGAGATGGGTCCCATGCCCAAAGAGCCAGCAGTGAAAATTATGCCTTGTTCGAAAGCTCTTTGGGAACCGCTTGCGTAGCCCCACAGACCTGGGGGCTCCAGGCTTTCCTGCTGCCTTCAGCCTCGACACCACCCTTTCCCACTTGGCGCCGCGCCAGGCACAAAAATGGCCATACGGCTGGAGATGGGTCCCCTGCCCAAAGAGCCAGCAGGGAAAACTATGCCTTGTTCTAAAGCTCTTTGGGAACCGCTTACGTAGCCCCACAGACCTTGGGGCTGCGGGCTTTCCTGCTGCCTTCAGACTCGACACCACCATTTCCCTCTGGGCACCGCGCCAGGCACAAAAATGGCCTATGGCTGGAGATGGGTCCCCTGCCCAAGGAGCCAGCACGGAAAACTATGCCTTGTTCTAAAGCTCTTTGGGAACCACTTGCGTAGCCCCACAGACCTGGGGGCTGTGGGCTTTCCTGCTGCTTTCAGCCTCGACACCACCCTTTCCCACTTGGCGCTGTGCCAGGCAAAAAAATGGCCTATGGCTGGAGATGGGTGCCACGCCCAAAGAGACAGTAGGGAAAACTATGCCTTGTTCTAAAGCTCTTTGGGAACCACTTGCATAGCCGCACAGACCTGGGGGCTGCGGGCTTTCCTGCTGCCTTCAGCCTCGACACCACCCTTTCGCACTTGGCACCGCGCCAGGCACAAAAATGGCCACATGGCTGGAGATGGGTCCCCCGCCCAAAGAGCCAGCAGGGAAAACTATGCCTTGTTCTAAGCTCTTTGGGAATAGCTTCATAGCCGTACAGACCTGGGGCCTGCGGGCTTTGCTGCTGCCTTCAGCCTCGACACCACCCTTTCCCACTTGGCGCCGCGCCAGGCACAAAAATGGCCATACGGCTGGAGATGGGTCCCATGCCCAAAGAGCCAGCAGGGAAAACTATGCCTTGTTCTAAAGCTCTTTGGGAACCGCTTGCGTAGCCCCACAGACCTGGGGGCTGCGGGCTTTCCTGCTGCCTTCAGACTCGACACCACCATTTCCCTCTGGGCACCGCGCCAGGCACAAAAATGGCCTATGGCTGGAGATGGATCCCCTGCCCAAGGAGCCAGGAGGGAAAACTATGCCTTGTTCTAAAGCTCTTTGGGAACCACTTGCGTAGCCCCACAGACCTGGGGCCTGCGGGCTTTCCTGCTGCCTTCAGCCTCAAAACTACCCTTTCCCACTTGGCGCCGCGCCAGGCACAAAAATGGCCATACGGCTGGAGATGGGTCCCCCGCCCAAGGAGCCAGCAGGGAAAACTATGCCTTGTTCTAAAGCTCTTTGGGAACCGCTTGCGTAGCCCCACAGACCTGGGGGCTGCGGGCTTTCCTGCTGCCTTCAACATCAAAACCACCCTTTCCCACTTGGTGCCGCGCCAGGCACAAAAATGGCCATACGGCTGGATATGGGTCCCATGCCCAAAGAGCCAGCAGTGAAAACTATGCCTTGTTCTAAAGCTCTTTGGGAACCGCTTGCATAGCCCCAGAGACATGGGGGCTGCGAGCTTTCCTGCTGCCTTCAGCCTCGACACCACCCTTTCGCACTTGGCGCCGCGCCAAGCACAAAAATGGCCATACAGCTGGAGATGGGTCCCCCGCCCAAAGAGCCAGCAGGGAAAACTATGCCTTGTTCTAAATCTCTTTGGAAACCGCTTGCGTAGCCCCAGAGACATGGGGGCTGCAGGCTTTCCTGCTGCCTTCAGCCTCGACACCACCCTTTCGCACTTGGCGCCGCGCCAGGCACAAAAATGGCCATACGGCTGGAGATGGGTCCCTCGCCCAAAGAGCCAGCAGGGAAAACTATACCTTGTTCTAAAGCTCTTTGG
Source organism: Rissa tridactyla (assembly GCF_028500815.1). NCBI lineage: Eukaryota > Metazoa > Chordata > Aves > Charadriiformes > Laridae > Rissa > Rissa tridactyla. The sequence continues at coordinate 61,241 of NW_026529548.1, forward strand.
GAACCGCTTACGTAGCCCCACAGACCTGGGGGCTGCGGGCTTTCCTGCTGCCTTCAGACTCGACACCACCATTTCACTCTGGGCACCACGCCAGGCACAAATATGGCCTATGGCTGGAGATGGATCCCCTGCCCAAGGAGCCAGCAGGGAAAACTATGCCTTGTTCTAAAGCTCTTTGGGAACCACTTGCGTAGCCCCACAGACCTGGGGGCTGCGGGCTTTGCTGCTGCCTTCAGCCTCGACACCACCCTTTCCCACTTGGCGCCGGGCCAGGCACAAAAAAGGCCTATGGCTGGAGATGGGTCCCCCGCCCAAGGAGCCAGCAGGGAAAACTATGCCTTGTTCTAAATGTCTTTGGGAACCGCTTGCGTAGCCCCACAGAACTGGGGGCTGTGGGCTTTCCTGCTGCCTTCAGACTCGACACCACCCTTTCCCACTTGGCGCCGCGCCAGGCATAAAAATGGCCATATGGCTGGAGATGGGTCCCCCGCCCAAGGAGCCAGCAGTGAAAACTATGCCTTGTTCTAAAGGTCTTTGGGAACTTCTTGCGTTGTCCCACAGACCTGGGGGCTGCGGGCTTTCCTGCTGCCTTTAGCCTCAAAACCACTCTTTCCATCTGGGCGCCGGGCCAGGCACAAAAATGGGCATATGGCTGGAGATGGGTCCCCCGCCCAAAGAGCCAGCAGGGAAAACTATGCCTTGTTCTAAGCTCTTTGGGAATAGCTTCGTAGCCCCACAGACCTGGGGCCTGCGGGCTTTGCTGCTGCCTTCAGACTCGACACCACCCTTTCCCACTTGGCGCCGCGCCAGGCACAAAAATGGCCATACGGCTGGAGATGGGTCCCATGCCCAAAGAGCCAGCAGGGAAAACTATGCCTTGTTCTAAAGCTCTTTGGGAACAGCTTGCGTAGCCCCACAGACCTGGGGGCTGCGGGCTTTCCTGCTGCCTTCAGCCTCAAAACCACCCTTTCACACTTGGTGCCGTGCCAGGCACAAAAATGGCCATACGGCTGGAGATGGGTCCCCCGCCCAAAGAGCCAGCAGGGAAAACTATGCCTTGTTCTAAAGCTCTTTGGGAACCGCTTGCGTAGCCCCAGAGACATGGGGGCTGCGAGCTTTCCTGCTGCCTTCAGCCTCGACACCACCCTTTCGCACTTGGCGCCGCGCCAAGCACAAAAATGGCCATACAGCTGGACATGGGTCCCCCGCCCAAAGAGCCAGCAGGGAAAACTATGCCTTGTTCTAAAGCTCTTTGGGAACCGCTTGCGTAGCCCCACAGACCTGGGGGCTGCAGGCTTTCCTGCTGCCTTCAGCCTCGACACCACCCTTTCGCACTTGGCGCCGCGCCAGGCACAAAAATGGCCATACGGCTGGAGATGGGTCCCCCGCCCAAAGAGCCAGGAGGGAAAACTATCCCTTGGTCTAAATCTCTTTGGGACCCGCTTGCGTAGCCCCACAGACCTGGGGGCTGCGGGCTTTCCTGCTGCCTTCAGACTCCACACCACTTTTTCCCCCTTGGCGCCGCGCCAAGCACAAATATGGCCATATGCCTGGAAATATGTCACCCGCCCAAAGAGCCAGCAGGGAAAACTATGCCTTGTTCTAAAGCTCTTTGGGAACCATTTGCGTAGCCCCACAAACCTGGGGGCCTGCGGCCTTTCCTGCTGCCTTCAGCCTCAAAGCCACCCTTTCCCACTTGGCGCCGTGCCAGGCACAAAAATGGCCATACGGCTGGAGATGGGTCCCCCGCCCAAAGAGCCAGCAGGGAAAACTATGCCTTGTTCTAAGCTCTTTGGGAATAGCTTCGTAGCCCCACAGACCTGGGGCCTGCGGTCTTTGCTGCTGCCTTCAGACTCGACACCACCCTTTCCCACTTGGCGCCACGCCAGGCACAAAAATGGCCATACGGCTGGAGATGGGTCCCATGCCCAAAGAGCCAGCAGGGAAAACTATGCCTTGTTCTAAAGCTCTTTGGGAACCGCTTGCGTAGCCCCACAGACCTGGGGGCTGCGGGCTTTCCTGCTGCCTTCAGACTCGACACCACCATTTCCCTCTGGGCACCGCGCCAGGCACAAAAATGGCCTATGGCTGGAGATGGATCCCCTGCCCAAGGAGCCAGCAGGGAAAACTATGCCTTGTTCTAAAGGTCTTAGGGAACCACTTGCGTAGCCCCACAGACCTGGGGGCTGCGGGCTTTTCTGCTGCCTTCAGCCTCAAAACTAGCCTTTCCCACTTGGCGCCGCGCCAGGGAAAAAAATGGCCACACGGCTGGAGATGGGTCCCCTGCCCAAGGAGCCAGCAGGGAAAACTATGCCTTGTTCTAAAGCTCTTTGGGAACCGCTTGCGTAGCCCCACAGACCTGGGGGCTGCGGGCTTTCCTGCTGCCTTTAGCCTCAAAACCACTCTTTCCATCTGGGCGCCGGGCCAGGCACAAAAATGGGCATATGGCTGGAGATGGGTCCCATGCCCAAAGAGCCAGCAGGGAAAACTATGCCTTGTTCTAAAGCTCTTTGGGAACCGCTTGCGTAGCCCCACAGACCTGGGGGCTGCGCGCTTTCCTGCTGCCTTCAGCCTCAAAACCACCCTTTCCCACTTGGTGCCGCGCCAGGCACAAAAATGGCCATACGGCTGGATATGGGTCCCATGCCCAAAGAGCCAGCAGGGAAAACTATGCCTTGTTCTAAAGCTCTTTGGGAACCGCTTGCGTAGCCCCAGAGACATGGGGGCTGCGAGCTTTCCTGCTGCCTTCAGCCTCGACACCACCCTTTCGCACTTGGCGCCGCGCCAAGCACAAAAATGGCCATAGGGCTGGAGATGGGTCCCCCGCCCAAAGAGCCAGCAGGGAAAACTATGCCTTGTTCTAAAGCTCTTTGGGAACCGCTTGCGTAGCCCCACAGACCTGGGGGCTGCAGGCTTTCCTGCTGCCTTCAGCCTCGACACCACCCTTTCGCACTTGGCGCCGCGCCAGGCACAAAAATGGCCATACGGCTGGAGATGGGTCCCCCGCCCAAAGAGCCAGCAGGGAAAACTATGCCTTGTTCTAAAGCTCTTTGGGAACCGCTTGCGTAGCCCCACAGACCTGGGGGCTGCAGGCTTCCCTGCTGCCTTCAGCCTCGACACCACCCTTTCGCACTTGGCGCCGCGCCAGGCACAAAAATGGCCATACGGCTGGAGATGGGTCCCCCGCCCAAAGAGCCAGCAGGGAAAACTATGCCTTGTTCTAAATCTCTTTGGGAACCGCTTGCGTAGCCGCACAGACCTGGGGGCTGCGGGCTTTCCTGCTGCCTTCAGACTCGACACCACCCTTTCCCACTTGGCGCCGTGCCAGGCATAAAAATGGCCATATGGCTGGAGATGGGTCCCATGCCCAAAGAGCCAGTAGGGAAAATTATGCCTTGTTCTATAGCTCTTTGGGAACCGCTTGCGTAGCCCCACAGACCTGGGGGCTGCAGGCTTTCCTGCTGCCTTCAGCCTCAAAACCACCCTTCCACACTTGGTGCCGCGCCAGGCACAAAAATGGCTATGGCTGGAGATGGGTCCCATGCCCAAAGAGCCAGCAGTGAAAATTATGCCTTGTTCGAAAGCTCTTCGGAACGGCTTGCGTAATCCCACAGACCTGGGGGCTGTGGGCTTTCCTGCTGCCTTCAGACTCGACACCACCCTTTCCCACTTGGCGCCGCGCCAGGCATAAAAATGGTCATATGGCTGGAGATGGGTCCCCCGCCCAAGGAGCCAGCAGGGAAAACTATGCCTTGTTCTAAAGGTCTTTGGGAACTTCTTGCGTTGTCCCACAGACCTGGGGGCTGCAGGCTTTCCTGCTGCCTTCAGCCTCGACACCACCCTTTCGCACTTAGCGCCGCGCCAGGCACAAAAATGGCCATACGGCTGGAGATGGGTCCCCCGCCCAAAGAGCCAGCAGGGAAAACTATGCCTTGTTCTAAATCTCTTTGGGAACCGCTTGCGTAGCCCCACAGACCTGGGGGCTGCGGGCTTTCCTGCTGCCTTCAGACTCCACACCACTTTTTCCCACTTGGCGCCGCGCCAAGCACAAATATGGCCATATGCCTGGAAATATGTCACCCGCCCAAAGAGCCAGCAGGGAAAACTATGCCTTGTTCTAAAGCTCTTTGGGAACCACTTGCGTAGCCCCACAGACCTGGGGGCCTGCGGGCTTTCCTGCTGCCTTCAGCCTCAAAACCACCCTTTCCCACTTGGTGCCGCGCCAGGCACAAAAATGGCCTATGGCTGGAGATGGATCCCCTGCCCAAGGAGCCAGCAGGGAAAACTATGCCTTGTTCTAAAGGTCTTAGGGAACCACTTGCGTAGCCCCACAGACCTGGGGGCTGCGGGCTTTTCTGCTGCGTTCAGCCTCAAAACTAGCCTTTCCCACTTGGCGCCGCGCCAGGGACAAAAATGGCCATACGGCTGGAGATGGTTCCCCCGCCCAAAGAGCCAGCAGGGAAAACTATGCCTTGTTCTAAATCTCTTTGGGAACCGCTTGCGTAGCCCCACAGACCTGGGGGCTGTGGGTTTTCCTGCTGCCTTCAGACTCGACACCACCCTTTCCCACTTGGCGCCGCGCCAGGCATAAAAATGGCCATATGGCTGGAGATGGGTCCCCCGCCCAAAGAGCCAGCAGGTAAAACTATGCCTTCTTCTAAAGGTCTTTGGGAACCGCTTGTGTAGCCCCACAGACCTGGGGGCTGCGGGCTTTCCTGCTGCCTTCAGCCTCAAAGCCACCCTTTCCGACTTAGCGCCGTGACAGTCACAAAAATGGGCATATGGCTGGAGATGGGTCCCCCGCCCAAAGAGCCAGCAGGGAAAATTATGCCTTGTTCTAAAGCTCATTGGGAACTGCTTGCGTAATCCCACAGACCTGGGGGCTGCAGGCTTTCCTGCTGCCTTCAGCCTCGACACCACCCTTTCCCACTTGGCGCCACGCCAGGCACAAAAATGGCCATACGGCTGGAGATGGGTCCCATGCCCAAAGAGCCAGCAGGGAAAACTATGCCTTGTTCTAAAGCTCTTTGGGAACCGCTTGCGTAGCCCCACAGACCTGGGGGCTGCGGGCTTTCCTGCTGCCTTCAGCCTCAAAACCACCCTTTCACACTTGGTGCCGTGCCAGGCACAAAAATGGCCATACGGCTGGAGATGGGTCCCCCGCCCAAAGAGCCAGCAGGGAAAACTATGCCTTGTTCTAAAGCTCTTTGGGACCCGCTTGCGTAGCCCCACAGACCTGGGGGCTGCGGGCTTTCCTGCTGCCTTCAGACTCGACACCACCATTTCCCTCTGGGCACCGCGCCAGGCACAAAAATGGCCTATGGCTGGAGATGGATCCCCTGCCCAAGGAGCCAGCAGGGAAAACTATGCCTTGTTCTAAAGGTCTTAGGGAACCACTTGCGTAGCCCCACAGACCTGGGGGCTGCGGGCTTTTCTGCTGCCTTCAGCCTCAAAACTAGCCTTTCCCACTTGGCGCCGCGCCAGGGAAAAAAATGGCCACACGGCTGGAGATGGGTCCCCTGCCCAAGGAGCCAGCAGGGAAAACTATGCCTTGTTCTAAAGCTCTTTGGGAACCGCTTGCGTAGCCCCACAGACCTGGGGGCTGCGGGCTTTCCTGCTGCCTTTAGCCTCAAAACCACTCTTTCCATCTGGGCGCCGGGCCAGGCACAAAAATGGGCATATGGCTGGAGATGGGTCCCATGCCCAAAGAGCCAGCAGGGAAAACTATGCCTTGTTCTAAAGCTCTTTGGGAACCGCTTGCGTAGCCCCACAGACCTGGGGGCTGCGCGCTTTCCTGCTGCCTTCAGCCTCAAAACCACCCTTTCCCACTTGGTGCCGCGCCAGGCACAAAAATGGCCATACGGCTGGATATGGGTCCCATGCCCAAAGAGCCAGCAGGGAAAACTATGCCTTGTTCTAAAGCTCTTTGGGAACCGCTTGCGTAGCCCCAGAGACATGGGGGCTGCGAGCTTTCCTGCTGCCTTCAGCCTCGACACCACCCTTTCGCACTTGGCGCCGCGCCAAGCACAAAAATGGCCATAGGGCTGGAGATGGGTCCCCCGCCCAAAGAGCCAGCAGGGAAAACTATGCCTTGTTCTAAAGCTCTTTGGGAACCGCTTGCGTAGCCCCACAGACCTGGGGGCTGCAGGCTTTCCTGCTGCCTTCAGCCTCGACACCACCCTTTCGCACTTGGCGCCGCGCCAGGCACAAAAATGGCCATACGGCTGGAGATGGGTCCCCCGCCCAAAGAGCCAGCAGGGAAAACTATGCCTTGTTCTAAAGCTCTTTGGGAACCGCTTGCGTAGCCCCACAGACCTGGGGGCTGCAGGCTTCCCTGCTGCCTTCAGCCTCGACACCACCCTTTCGCACTTGGCGCCGCGCCAGGCACAAAAATGGCCATACGGCTGGAGATGGGTCCCCCGCCCAAAGAGCCAGCAGGGAAAACTATGCCTTGTTCTAAATCTCTTTGGGAACCGCTTGCGTAGCCGCACAGACCTGGGGGCTGCGGGCTTTCCTGCTGCCTTCAGACTCGACACCACCCTTTCCCACTTGGCGCCGTGCCAGGCATAAAAATGGCCATATGGCTGGAGATGGGTCCCATGCCCAAAGAGCCAGTAGGGAAAATTATGCCTTGTTCTATAGCTCTTTGGGAACCGCTTGCGTAGCCCCACAGACCTGGGGGCTGCAGGCTTTCCTGCTGCCTTCAGCCTCAAAACCACCCTTCCACACTTGGTGCCGCGCCAGGCACAAAAATGGCTATGGCTGGAGATGGGTCCCATGCCCAAAGAGCCAGCAGTGAAAATTATGCCTTGTTCGAAAGCTCTTCGGAACGGCTTGCGTAATCCCACAGACCTGGGGGCTGTGGGCTTTCCTGCTGCCTTCAGACTCGACACCACCCTTTCCCACTTGGCGCCGCGCCAGGCATAAAAATGGTCATATGGCTGGAGATGGGTACCCCGCCCAAGGAGCCAGCAGGGAAAACTATGCCTTGTTCTAAAGGTCTTTGGGAACTTCTTGCGTTGTCCCACAGACCTGGGGGCTGCAGGCTTTCCTGCTGCCTTCAGCCTCGACACCACCCTTTCGCACTTAGCGCCGCGCCAGGCACAAAAATGGCCATACGGCTGGAGATGGGTCCCCCGCCCAAAGAGCCAGCAGGGAAAACTATGCCTTGTTCTAAATCTCTTTGGGAACCGCTTGCGTAGCCCCACAGACCTGGGGGCTGCGGGCTTTCCTGCTGCCTTCAGACTCCACACCACTTTTTCCCACTTGGCGCCGCGCCAAGCACAAATATGGCCATATGCCTGGAAATATGTCACCCGCCCAAAGAGCCAGCAGGGAAAACTATGCCTTGTTCTAAAGCTCTTTGGGAACCACTTGCGTAGCCCCACAGACCTGGGGGCCTGCGGGCTTTCCTGCTGCCTTCAGCCTCAAAACCACCCTTTCCCACTTGGTGCCGCGCCAGGCACAAAAATGGCCTATGGCTGGAGATGGATCCCCTGCCCAAGGAGCCAGCAGGGAAAACTATGCCTTGTTCTAAAGGTCTTAGGGAACCACTTGCGTAGCCCCACAGACCTGGGGGCTGCGGGCTTTTCTGCTGCGTTCAGCCTCAAAACTAGCCTTTCCCACTTGGCGCCGCGCCAGGGACAAAAATGGCCATACGGCTGGAGATGGTTCCCCCGCCCAAAGAGCCAGCAGGGAAAACTATGCCTTGTTCTAAATCTCTTTGGGAACCGCTTGCGTAGCCCCACAGACCTGGGGGCTGTGGGTTTTCCTGCTGCCTTCAGACTCGACACCACCCTTTCCCACTTGGCGCCGCGCCAGGCATAAAAATGGCCATATGGCTGGAGATGGGTCCCCCGCCCAAAGAGCCAGCAGGTAAAACTATGCCTTCTTCTAAAGGTCTTTGGGAACCGCTTGTGTAGCCCCACAGACCTGGGGGCTGCGGGCTTTCCTGCTGCCTTCAGCCTCAAAGCCACCCTTTCCGACTTAGCGCCGTGACAGTCACAAAAATGGGCATATGGCTGGAGATGGGTCCCCCGCCCAAAGAGCCAGCAGGGAAAATTATGCCTTGTTCTAAAGCTCATTGGGAACTGCTTGCGTAATCCCACAGACCTGGGGGCTGCAGGCTTTCCTGCTGCCTTCAGCCTCGACACCACCCTTTCCCACTTGGCGCCGCGCCAGGCACAAAAATGGCCATACGCTGGAGATGGGTCCCTCGCCCAAAGAGCCAGCAGTGAAAACTATGCCTTGTTCTAAAGCTCTTTGGGAACCGCTTACGTAGCCCCACAGACCTGGGGGCTGCTGGCTTTCCTGCTGCCTTCAGACTCGACACCACCATTTCCCTCTGGGCACCGCGCCAGGCACAAAAATGGCCTGTGGCTGGAGATGGATCCCCTGCCCAAGGAGCCAGCAGGGAAAACTATGCCTTGTTCTAAATGTCTTTGGGAACCGCTTGCGTAGCCCCACAGAACTGGGGGCTGTGGGCTTTCCTGCTGCCTTCAGACTCGACACCACCCTTTCCCACTTGGCGCCGCGCCAGGCATAAAAATGGCCATATGGCTGGAGATGGGTCCCCCGCCCAAGGAGCCAGCAGGGATAACTATGCCTTGTTCTAAAGGTCTTTGGGAACTTCTTGCGTTGTCCCACAGACCTGGGGGCTGCGGGCTTTCCTGCTGCCTACAACATCAAAACCACCCTTTCCCACTTGGTGCCGCGCCAGGCACAAAAATGGCCATACGGCTGGATATGGGTCCCATGCCCAAAGAGCCAGCAGGGAAAACTATGCCTTGTTCTAAAGCTCTTTGGGAACCGCTTGCGTAGCCCCAGAGACATGGGGGCTGCGAGCTTTCCTGCTGCCTTCAACATCAAAACTACCCTTTCCCACTTGGTGCCGCGCCAGACACAAAAATGGCCTTCGGCTGGAGATGGGTCCCATGCCCAAAGTGCCAGCAGGGAAAACTATGCCTTGTTCTAAAGCTCTTTGGGAACCGCTTGCGTAGCCCCACAGACCTGGGGGCTGCAGGCTTTCCTGCTGCCTTCAGCCTCGACACCACCCTTTCGCACTTGGCGCCGCGCCAGGCACAAAAATGGCCATAGGGCTGGAGATGGGTCCCCCGCCCAAAGAGCCAGCAGGGAAAACTATGCCTTGTTCTAAAGCTCTTTGGGAACCGCTTGCGTAGCCCCACAGACCTGGGGGCTGCGGGCTTTCCTGCTGCCTTCAGACTCCACACCACTTTTTCCCACCTGGCGCCGCGCCAAGCACAAATATGGCCATATGCCTGGAAATATGTCACCCGCCCAAAGAGCCAGCAGGGAAAACTCTGCCTTGTTCTAAAGGTCTTTGGGAACCACAAGCGTAGCCCCACAGACCTGGGGGCCTGCGGGCTTTCCTGCTGCCTTCAGCCTCAAAGCCACCCTTTCCCACTTGGTGCCGCGCCAGGCACAAAAATTGCTATGGCTGGAGATGGGTCCCATGCCCAAAGAGCCAGCAGTGAAAATTATGCCTTGTTCGAAAGCTCTTTGGAACCGCTTGCGTAATCCCACAGACCTGGGGGCTGCAGGCTTTCCTGCTGCCTTCAGCCTCGACACCACCCTTTCCCACTTGGCGCCGCGCCAGGCACAAAAATGGCCATACGGCTGGAGATGGGTCCCTCGCCCAAAGAGCCAGCAGGGAAAACTATGCCTTGTTCTAAAGCTCTTTGGGAACCGCTTACGTAGCCCCACAGACCTGGGGGCTGCGGGCTTTCCTGCTGCCTTCAGACTCGACACCACCATTTCCCTCTGGGCACCGCGCCAGGCACAAAAATGGCCTATGGCTGGAGATGGATCCCCTGCCCAAGGAGCCAGCAGGGAAAACTATGCCTTGTTCTAAAGGTCTTTGGGAACCACTTGCGTAGCCGCACAGACCTGGGGGCTGCGGGCTTTCCTGCTGCCTTCAGCCTCAAAACCACCCTTTCGCTCTGGGCGCCGGGCCAGGCACAAAAAAGGCCTATGGCTGGAGATGGGTCCCCCGCCCAAAGAGCCAGCAGGGAAAACTATGCCTTGTTCTAAATGTCTTTGGGAACCGCTTGCGTAGCCCCACAGAACTGGGGGCTGTGGGCTTTCCTGCTGCCTTCAGACTCGACACCACCCTTTCCCACTTGGCGCCGCGCCAGGCATAAAAATGGCCATATGGCTGGAGATGGGTCCCCCGCCCAAGGAGCCAGCAGGGAAAATAATGCCTTGTTCTAAAGGTCTTTGGGAACTTCTTGCGTTGTCCCACAGACCTGGGGGCTGCGGGCTTTCCTGCTGCCTTTAGCCTCAAAACCACTCTTTCCATCTGGGCGCCGGGCCAGGCACAAAAATGGGCATATGGCTGGAGATGGGTCCCCCGCCCAAAGAGCCAGCAGGGAAAACTATGCCTTGTTCTAAGCTCTTTGGGAATAGCTTCGTAGCCCCACAGACCTGGGGCCTGCGGGCTTTGCTGCTGCCTTCAGACTCGACACCACCCTTTCCCACTTGGCGCCGCGCCAGGCACAAAAATGGCCATACGGCTGGAGATGGGTCCCATGCCCAAAGAGCCAGCAGGGAAAATTATGCCTTGTTCTATAGCTCTTTGGGAACCGCTTGCGTAGCCCCACAGACCTGGGGGCTGCAGGCTTTCCTGCTGCCTTCAGCCTCAAAGCCACCCTTTCCCACTTGGCGCCGCGCCAGGCACAAAAATGGCCATACGGCTGGAGATGTGTCCCCCGCCCAAAGAGCCAGCAGGGAAAACTATGCCTTGTTCTAAAGCTCTTTGGGAACCGCTTGCGTAGCCCCACAGACCTGGGGGCTGCGCGCTTTCCTGCTGCCTTCAGCCTCAAAACCACCCTTCCACACTTGGTGCCGCGCCAGGCACAAAAATGGCTATGGCTGGAGATGGGTCCCATGCCCAAAGAGCCAGCAGTGAAAATTATGCCTTGTTCGAAAGCTCTTTGGAACCGCTTGCGTAATCCCACAGACCTGGGGGCTGCAGGCTTTCCTGCTGCCTTCAGCCTCGACACCACCCTTTCCCACTTGGCGCCGCGCCAGGCACAAAAATGGCCATACGGCTGGAGATGGGTCCCTCGCCCAAAGAGTCAGCAGGGAAAACTATGCCTTGTTCTAAAGCTCTTTGGGAACCGCTTACGTAGCCCCACAGACCTGGGGGCTGCGGGCTTTCCTGCTGCCTTCAGACTCGACACCACCATTTCCCTCTGGGCACCGCGCCAGGCACAAAAATGGCCTGTGGCTGGAGATGGATCCCCTGCCCAAGGAGCCAGAAGGGAAAACTATGCCTTGTTCTAAAGCACTTTGGGAACCACTTGCGTAGCCCCACAGACCTGGGGGCTGCGGGCTTTGCTGCTGCCTTCAGCCTCAAAACCACCCTTTCCCACTTGGCTCTGTGCCAGGCAAAAAAATGGCCTATGGCTGGAGATGGGTCCCCCGCCCAAAGAGCCAGCAGGGAAAACTATGCCTTGTTCTAAGCTCTTTGGGAATAGCTTCGTAGCCCCACAGACCTGGGGCCTGCGGGCTTTGCTGCTGCCTTCAGACTCGACAGCACCCTTTCCCACTTGGCGCCGCGCCAGGCACAAAAATGGCCATACGGCTGGAGATGGGTCCCCCGCCCAAAGAGCCAGCAGGGAAAATTATGCCTTGTTCTATAGCTCTTTGGGATCCGCTTGCGTAGCCCCACAGACCTGGGGGCTGCGGGCTTTCCTGCTGCCTTCAGCCTCAAAGCCACCCTTTCCCACTTGGCGCCGCGCCAGGCACAAAAATGGCCATACGGCTGGAGATGGGTCCCCCGCCCAAAGAGCCAGCAGGGAAAACTATGCCTTGTTCTAAAGCTGTTTGGGAACCGCTTGTGTAGCCCCAAAGACCTGGGGGCTGCGGGCTTTCCTGCTGCCTTCAGCCTCAAAACGACCCTTTCCCACTTGGTGCCGCGCCAGGCACAAAAATGGCCATATGGCTGGAGATGGGTCCCATGCCCAAAGAGCCAGCAGTGAAAATTATGCCTTGTTCGAAAGCTCTTTGGGAACCGCTTCCGTAGCCCCACAGACCTGGGGGCTGCAGGCTTTCCTGCTGCCTTCAGCCTCGACACCACCCTTTCCCACTTGGCGCCGCGCCAGGCACAAAAATGGCCATACGGCTGGAGATGGGTCCCTCGCCCAAAGAGCCAGCAGGGAAAACTATGCCTTGTTCTAAAGATCTTTGGGAACCGCTTACGTAGCCCCACAGACCTGGGGGCTGCGGGCTTTCCTGCTGCCTTCAGCCTCAAAACCACCCTTTCCCTCTGGGAGCCGGGACAGGCACAAAAAAGGCCTATGGCTGGAGAAGGGTCCCCCGCCCAAAGAGCCAGCAGGGAAAACTATGCCTTGTTCTAAATGTCTTTGGGAACCGCTTGCGTAGCCCCACAGAACTGGGGGCTGTGGGCTTTCCTGCTGCCTTCAGCCTCGACACCACCCTTTCCCACTTGGCGCCGCGCCAGGCATAAAAATGGCCATACGGCTGGAGATGGGTCCCCCGCCCAAGGAGCCAGCAGGGAAAACTATGCCTTGTTCTAAAGCTCTTTGGGAACAACTTGCGTAGCCCCACAGACCTGGGGGCTGCGGGCTTTCCTGCTGCCTTCAACATCAAAACTACCCTTTCCCACTTGGTGCCGTGCCAGACACAAAAATGGCCTTTGGCTGGAGAAGGGTCCCATGCCCAAAGAGCCAGCAGGGAAAACTATGCCTTGTTCTAAAGCTCTTTGGGAACCGCTTGCGTAGCCCCAGAGACATGGGGGCTGCAGGCTTTCCTGCTGCCTTCAGCCTCGACACCACCCTTTCGGACTTTGCGCCGCGCCAGGCACAAAAATGGCCATATGGCTGGAGATGTGTAACCCGCCCAAAGAGCCAGCAGGGAAAACTATGCCTTGTTCTAAAGCTCTTTGGGAACCGCTTGCGTAGCCCCAGAGACATGGGGGCTGCAGGCTTTCCTGCTGCCTTCACCCTCGACACCACCCTTTCGCACTTTGCGCCGCGCCAGGCACAAAAATGGCCATATGGCTGGAGATGGGTCCCATGCCCAAAGAGCCAGCAGGGAAAACTATGCCTTGTTCTAAGCTCTTTGGGAACAGCTTCGTAGACCCACAGACCTGGGGCCTGCGGGCTTTGCTGCTGCCTTCAGACTCGACACCACCCTTTCCCACTTGGCGCCGCGCCAGGCACAAAAATGACCATACGGCTGGAGATGTGTCCCATGCCCAGAGAGCCAGCAGGGAAAACTATGCCTTGTTCTAAAGCTCTTTGGGAACAACTTGCTTAGCCCCAGAGACATGGGGGCTGCGGGCTTTCTTGCTGCCTTCAGCCTCGACACCACCCTTTCCCACTTGGCGCCGCGCCAGGCACAAAAATGGCCTATGGCTGGAGATGGGTCCCCTGCCCAAGGAGCCAGCAGGGAAAACTATGCCTTGTTCTAAAGGTCTTTGGGAACCACTTGCCTAGCCCCACAGACCTGGGGCCTGCGGGCTTTCCTGCTGCCTTCAGCCTCAAAACTACGCTTTCCCACTTGGTGCCGCGCCAGGCACAAAAATGGCCAATGGCTGGAGATGGGTCCCATGCCCAAAGAGCCAGCAGGGAAAACTATGCCTTGTTCTAAAGCTCTTTGGGAACCGCTTGCATAGCCCCACAGACCTGGGGGCTGCGGGCTTTCCTGCTGCCTTCAGCCTCGACACCACCCTTTCCCACTTGGCGCCGCGCCAGGCACAAAAATGGCCATACGGCTGGAGATGGGTCCCCTGCCCAAGGAGCCAGCAGGGAAAACTATGCCTTGTTCTAAATCTCTTTGGGAACCGCTTGCGTAGCCCCACAGACCTAGGGGCTGTGGGCTTGCCTGCTGCCTTCAGACTCGACACCATGCTTTCCCACTTGGCGCCGCGCCAGGCACAAAAATGGCTATGGCTGGAGATGGGTCCCATGCCCAAAGAGCCAGCAGTGAAAATTATGCCTTGTTCGAAAGCTCTTTGGAACCGCTTGCGTAATCCCACAGACCTGGGGGCTGCAGGCTTTCCTGCTGCCTTCAGCCTCGACACCACCCTTTCCCACTTGGCGCCGCGCCAGGCACAAAAATGGCCATACGGCTGGAGATGGGTCCCTCGCCCAAAGAGTCAGCAGGGAAAACTATGCCTTGTTCTAAAGCTCTTTGGGAACCGCTTACGTAGCCCCACAGACCTGGGGGCTGCGGGCTTTCCTGCTGCCTTCAGACTCGACACCACCATTTCCCTCTGGGCACCGCGCCAGGCACAAAAATGGCCTGTGGCTGGAGATGGATCCCCTGCCCAAGGAGCGAGAAGGGAAAACTATGCCTTGTTCTAAAGCACTTTGGGAACCACTTGCGTAGCCCCACAGACCTGGGGGCTGCGGGCTTTGCTGCTGCCTTCAGCCTCAAAACCACCCTTTCCCACTTGGCTCTGTGCCAGGCAAAAAAATGGCCTATGGCTGGAGATGGGTCCCCCGCCCAAAGAGCCAGCAGGGAAAACTATGCCTTGTTCTAAGCTCTTTGGGAATAGCTTCGTAGCCCCACAGACCTGGGGCCTGCGGGCTTTGCTGCTGCCTTCAGACTCGACAGCACCCTTTCCCACTTGGCGCCGCGCCAGGCACAAAAATGGCCATACGGCTGGAGATGGGTCCCCCGCCCAAAGAGCCAGCAGGGAAAATTATGCCTTGTTCTATAGCTCTTTGGGATCCGCTTGCGTAGCCCCACAGACCTGGGGGCTGCGGGCTTTCCTGCTGCCTTCAGCCTCAAAGCCACCCTTTCCCACTTGGCGCCGCGCCAGGCACAAAAATGGCCATACGGCTGGAGATGGGTCCCCCGCCCAAAGAGCCAGCAGGGAAAACTATGCCTTGTTCTAAAGCTGTTTGGGAACCGCTTGTGTAGCCCCAAAGACCTGGGGGCTGCGGGCTTTCCTGCTGCCTTCAGCCTCAAAACGACCCTTTCCCACTTGGTGCCGCGCCAGGCACAAAAATGGCCATATGGCTGGAGATGGGTCCCATGCCCAAAGAGCCAGCAGTGAAAATTATGCCTTGTTCGAAAGCTCTTTGGGAACCGCTTCCGTAGCCCCACAGACCTGGGGGCTGCAGGCTTTCCTGCTGCCTTCAGCCTCGACACCACCCTTTCCCACTTGGCGCCGCGCCAGGCACAAAAATGGCCATACGGCTGGAGATGGGTCCCTCGCCCAAAGAGCCAGCAGGGAAAACTATGCCTTGTTCTAAAGATCTTTGGGAACCGCTTACGTAGCCCCACAGACCTGGGGGCTGCGGGCTTTCCTGCTGCCTTCAGCCTCAAAACCACCCTTTCCCTCTGGGCGCCGGGACAGGCACAAAAAAGGCCTATGGCTGGAGAAGGGTCCCCCGCCCAAAGAGCCAGCAGGGAAAACTATGCCTTGTTCTAAATGTCTTTGGGAACCGCTTGCGTAGCCCCACAGAACTGGGGGCTGTGGGCTTTCCTGCTGCCTTCAGCCTCGACACCACCCTTTCCCACTTGGCGCCGCGCCAGGCATAAAAATGGCCATACGGCTGGAGATGGGTCCCCCGCCCAAGGAGCCAGCAGGGAAAACTATGCCTTGTTCTAAAGCTCTTTGGGAACAACTTGCGTAGCCCCACAGACCTGGGGGCTGCGGGCTTTCCTGCTGCCTTCAACATCAAAACTACCCTTTCCCACTTGGTGCCGTGCCAGACACAAAAATGGCCTTTGGCTGGAGAAGGGTCCCATGCCCAAAGAGCCAGCAGGGAAAACTATGCCTTGTTCTAAAGCTCTTTGGGAACCGCTTGCGTAGCCCCAGAGACATGGGGGCTGCAGGCTTTCCTGCTGCCTTCAGCCTCGACACCACCCTTTCGGACTTTGCGCCGCGCCAGGCACAAAAATGGCCATATGGCTGGAGATGTGTAACCCGCCCAAAGAGCCAGCAGGGAAAACTATGCCTTGTTCTAAAGCTCTTTGGGAACCGCTTGCGTAGCCCCAGAGACATGGGGGCTGCAGGCTTTCCTGCTGCCTTCACCCTCGACACCACCCTTTCGCACTTTGCGCCGCGCCAGGCACAAAAATGGCCATATGGCTGGAGATGGGTCCCATGCCCAAAGAGCCAGCAGGGAAAACTATGCCTTGTTCTAAGCTCTTTGGGAACAGCTTCGTAGACCCACAGACCTGGGGCCTGCGGGCTTTGCTGCTGCCTTCAGACTCGACACCACCCTTTCCCACTTGGCGCCGCGCCAGGCACAAAAATGACCATACGGCTGGAGATGTGTCCCATGCCCAGAGAGCCAGCAGGGAAAACTATGCCTTGTTCTAAAGCTCTTTGGGAACAACTTGCTTAGCCCCAGAGACATGGGGGCTGCGGGCTTTCTTGCTGCCTTCAGCCTCGACACCACCCTTTCCCACTTGGCGCCGCGCCAGGCACAAAAATGGCCTATGGCTGGAGATGGGTCCCCTGCCCAAGGAGCCAGCAGGGAAAACTATGCCTTGTTCTAAAGGTCTTTGGGAACCACTTGCGTAGCCCCACAGACCTGGGGCCTGCGGGCTTTCCTGCTGCCTTCAGCCTCAAAACTACGCTTTCCCACTTGGTGCCGCGCCAGGCACAAAAATGGCCAATGGCTGGAGATGGGTCCCATGCCCAAAGAGCCAGCAGGGAAAACTATGCCTTGTTCTAAAGCTCTTTGGGAACCGCTTGCATAGCCCCACAGACCTGGGGGCTGCGGGCTTTCCTGCTGCCTTCAGCCTCGACACCACCCTTTCCCACTTGGCGCCGCGCCAGGCACAAAAATGGCCATACGGCTGGAGATGGGTCCCCTGCCCAAGGAGCCAGCAGGGAAAACTATGCCTTGTTCTAAATCTCTTTGGGAACCGCTTGCGTAGCCCCACAGACCTAGGGGCTGTGGGCTTGCCTGCTGCCTTCAGACTCGACACCATGCTTTCCCACTTGGCGCCGCGCCAGGCATAAAAATGGCCATATGGCTGGAGATGGGTCCCCCGCCCAAGGAGCCAGCAGGGAAAACTATGCCTTGTTCTAAAGCTCTTTGGGAACAGATTCGTAGCCCCAGAGACCTGGGGGCTGCGGGCTTTCCTGCTGCCTTCAGCCTCAAAGCCACCCTTTCCCACTTGGCGCCGTGCTAGGCACAAAAATGGGCATATGGCTGGAGATGGGTCTCATGCCCAAAGAGCCAGCAGGGAAAACTATGCCTTGTTCTAAAGCTCTTTGGGAACCACTTGCGTAGCCCCACAGACCTGGGGGCTGCGGGCTTTCCTGCTGCCTTCAGACTCGACACCACCATTTCCCTCTGGGCACCGCGCCAGGCACAAAAATGGCCTATGGCTGGAGATGGATCCCCTGCCCAAGGAGCCAGCAGAGAAAACTATGCCTTGTTCTAAAGGTCTTTGGGAACCACTTGCGTAGCCCCACAGACCTGGGGCCTGCGGGCTTTCCTGCTGCCTTCAGCCTCAAAACTACCCTTTCCCACTTGGTGCCGCGCCAGGCACAAAAATGGCCAATGGCTGGAGATGGGTCCCATGCCCAAAGAGCCAGCAGGGAAAACTATGCCTTGTTCTAAAGCTCTTTGGGAACCGCTTGCATAGCCCCACAGACCTGGGGGCTGCAGGCTTTCCTACTGCCTTCAGCCTCGACACCACCCTTTCCCACTTGGCGCCGCGCCAGGCACAAAAAAGGCCTATGGCTGGAGATGGGTCCCACGCCCAAGGAGCCAGCAGGGAAAACTATGCCTTGTTCTAAAGGTCTTTGGGAACTTCTTGCGTTGTCCCACAGACCTGGGGGCTGCGGGCTTTCCTGCTCCCTTTAGCCTCAAAACCACTCTTTCCATCTGGGCCCCGGGCCAGGCACAAAAATGGGCATATGGCTGGAGATGGGTCCCATGCCCAAAGAGCCAGCAGGGAAAATTATGCCTTGTTCTATAGCTCTTTGGGAACCGCTTGCGTAGCCCCACAGACCTGGGGCCTGCGGGCTTTCCTGCTGCCTTCAGCCTCAAAGCCACCCTTTCGCACTTGGCGCCGCGCCAGGCACAAAAATGGCCATACGGCTGGAGATGGGTCCCCCGCCCAAAGAGCCAGCAGGGAAAACTATGCCTTGTTCTAAAGCTCTTTGGGAACCGCTTGTGTAGCCCCAAAGACCTGGGGGCTGCGGGCTTTCCTGCTGCCTTCAGCCTCAAAACGACCCTTTCCCACTTGGTGCCGCGCCAGGCACAAAAATGGCTATGGCTGGAGATGGGTCCCATGCCCAAAGAGCCAGCAGTGAAAATTATGCCTTGTTCTAAAGCTCTTTGGGAACCGCTTGCGTAGCCCCACAGACCTGGGGGCTGCGGGCTTTCCTGCTGCCTTCAGCCTCGACACCACCCTTTCCCACTTGGCGCCGCGCCAGGCACAAAAATGGCCATACGGCTGGAGATGGGTCCCCTGCCCAAGGAGCCAGCAGGGAAAACTATGCCTTGTTCTAAATCTCTTTGGGAACCGCTTGCGTAGCCCCACAGACCTAGGGGCTGTGGGCTTTCCTGCTGCCTTCAGACTCGACACCATGCTTTCCCACTTGGCGCCGCGCCAGGCCCAAAAATGGCCATATGGCTGGAGATGGGTCCCCCGCCCAAGGAGCCAGCAGGGAAAACTATGCCTTGTTCTAAAGCTCTTTGGGAACCGCTTGCGTAGCCCCACAGACCTGGGGGCTGCGGGCTTTCCTGCTGCCTTCAGCCTCAAAGCCACCCTTTCCCTCTGGGCGCCGGGCCAGGCACAAAAAAGGCCTATGGCTGGAGAAGGGTCCCCCGCCCAAAGAGCCAGCAGGGAAAACTATGCCTTGTTCTAAATGTCTTTGGGAACCGCTTGCGTAGCCCCACAGAACTGGGGGCTCTGGGCTTTCCTGCTGCCTTCAGCCTCGACACCACCCTTTCCCACTTGGCGCCGCGCCAGGCATAAAAATGGCCATATGGCTGGAGATGGGTCCCACGCCCAAGGAGCCAGCAGGGAAAACTATGCCTTGTTCTAAAGGTCTTTGGGAACTTCTTGCGTTGTCCCACAGACCTGGGGGCTGCGGGCTTTCCTGCTGCCTTTAGCCTCAAAACCACTCTTTCCATCTGGGCGCCGGGCCAGGCACAAAAATGGGCATATGGCTGGAGATGGGTCCCCCGCCCAAAGAGCCAGCAGGGAAAACTATGCCTTGTTCTAAGCTCTTTGGGAATAGCTTCGTAGCCCCACAGACCTGGGGCCTGCGGGCTTTCCTGCTTCCTTCAGACTCGACATCACCCTTTCCCACTTGGCGCCGCGCCAGGCACAAAAATGGCCATACGGCTGGAGATGTGTCCCATGCCCAGAGAGCCAGCAGGGAAAACTATGCCTTGTTCTAAAGCTCTTTGGGAACAACTTGCGTAGCCCCAGAGACATGGGGGCTGCGGGCTTTCTTGCTGCCTTCAGCCTCGACACCACCCTTTCCCACTTGGCGCCGCGCCAGGCACAAAAATGGCCTATGGCTGGAGATGGGTCCCCTGCCCAAGGAGCCAGCAGGGAAAACTATGCCTTGTTCTAAAGGTCTTTGGGAACCACTTGCGTAGCCCCACAGACCTGGGGCCTGCGGGCTTTCCTGCTGCCTTCAGCCTCAAAACTACGCTTTCCCACTTGGTGCCGCGCCAGGCACAAAAATGGCCAATGGCTGGAGATGGGTCCCATGCCCAAAGAGCCAGCAGGGAAAACTATGCCTTGTTCTAAAGCTCTTTGGGAACCGCTTGCATAGCCCCACAGACCTGGGGGCTGCGGGCTTTCCTGCTGCCTTCAGCCTCGACACCACCCTTTCCCACTTGGCGCCGCGCCAGGCACAAAAATGGCCATACGGCTGGAGATGGGTCCCCTGCCCAAGGAGCCAGCAGGGAAAACTATGCCTTGTTCTAAATCTCTTTGGGAACCGCTTGCGTAGCCCCACAGACCTAGGGGCTGTGGGCTTGCCTGCTGCCTTCAGACTCGACACCATGCTTTCCCACTTGGCGCCGCGCCAGGCATAAAAATGGCCATATGGCTGGAGATGGGTCCCCCGCCCAAGGAGCCAGCAGGGAAAACTATGCCTTGTTCTAAAGCTCTTTGGGAACAGATTCGTAGCCCCAGAGACCTGGGGGCTGCGGGCTTTCCTGCTGCCTTCAGCCTCAAAGCCACCCTTTCCCACTTGGCGCCGTGCTAGGCACAAAAATGGGCATATGGCTGGAGATGGGTCTCATGCCCAAAGAGCCAGCAGGGAAAACTATGCCTTGTTCTAAAGCTCTTTGGGAACCACTTGCGTAGCCCCACAGACCTGGGGGCTGCGGGCTTTCCTGCTGCCTTCAGACTCGACACCACCATTTCCCTCTGGGCACCGCGCCAGGCACAAAAATGGCCTATGGCTGGAGATGGATCCCCTGCCCAAGGAGCCAGCAGAGAAAACTATGCCTTGTTCTAAAGGTCTTTGGGAACCACTTGCGTAGCCCCACAGACCTGGGGCCTGCGGGCTTTCCTGCTGCCTTCAGCCTCAAAACTACCCTTTCCCACTTGGTGCCGCGCCAGGCACAAAAATGGCCAATGGCTGGAGATGGGTCCCATGCCCAAAGAGCCAGCAGGGAAAACTATGCCTTGTTCTAAAGCTCTTTGGGAACCGCTTGCATAGCCCCACAGACCTGGGGGCTGCAGGCTTTCCTACTGCCTTCAGCCTCGACACCACCCTTTCCCACTTGGCGCCGCGCCAGGCACAAAAAAGGCCTATGGCTGGAGATGGGTCCCACGCCCAAGGAGCCAGCAGGGAAAACTATGCCTTGTTCTAAAGGTCTTTGGGAACTTCTTGCGTTGTCCCACAGACCTGGGGGCTGCGGGCTTTCCTGCTCCCTTTAGCCTCAAAACCACTCTTTCCATCTGGGCCCCGGGCCAGGCACAAAAATGGGCATATGGCTGGAGATGGGTCCCCCGCCCAAAGAGCCAGCAGGGAAAACTATGCCTTGTTCTAAGCTCTTTGGGAATAGCTTCGTAGCCCCACAGACCTGGGGCCTGCGGGCTTTGCTGCTGCCTTCAGACTCGACACCACCCTTTCCCACTTGGCGCCGCGCCAGGCACAAAAATGGCCATACGGCTGGAGATGGGTCCCATGCCCAAAGAGCCAGCAGGGAAAATTATGCCTTGTTCTATAGCTCTTTGGGAACCGCTTGCGTAGCCCCACAGACCTGGGGGCTGCAGGCTTTCCTGCTGCCTTCAGCCTCGACACCACCCTTTCGCACTTGACGCCGCGCCAGTCACAAAAATGGCCATACGGCTGGAGATGGGTCCCCCGCCCAAAGAGCCAGCAGGGAAAACTATGCCTTGTTCTAAAGCTCTTTGGGAACCGCTTGTGTAGCCCCAAAGACCTGGGGGCTGCGGGCTTTCCTGCTGCCTTCAGCCTCAAAACGACCCTTTCCCACTTGGTGCCGCGCCAGGCACAAAAATGGCTATGGCTGGAGATGGGTCCCATGCCCAAAGAGCCAGCAGTGAAAATTATGCCTTGTTCTAAAGCTCTTTGGGAACCGCTTGCATAGCCCCACAGACCTGGGGGCTGCGGGCTTTCCTGCTGCCTTCAGCCTCGACACCACCCTTTCCCACTTGGCGCCGCGCCAGGCACAAAAATGGCCATACGGCTGGAGATGGGTCCCCTGCCCAAGGAGCCAGCAGGGAAAACTATGCCTTGTTCTAAATCTCTTTGGGAACCGCTTGCGTAGCCCCACAGACCTAGGGGCTGTGGGCTTTCCTGCTGCCTTCAGACTCGACACCATGCTTTCCCACTTGGCGCCGCGCCAGGCATAAAAATGGCCATATGGCTGGAGATGGGTCCCCCGCCCAAGGAGCCAGCAGGGAAAACTATGCCTTGTTCTAAAGCTCTTTGGGAACCGCTTGCGTAGCCCCACAGACCTGGGGGCTGCGGGCTTTCCTGCTGCCTTCAGCCTCAAAGCCACCCTTTCCCTCTGGGCGCCGGGCCAGGCACAAAAAAGGCCTATGGCTGGAGAAGGGTCCCCCGCCCAAAGAGCCAGCAGGGAAAACTATGCCTTGTTCTAAGCTCTTTGGGAATAGCTTCGTAGCCCCACAGACCTGGGGCCTGCGGGCTTTCCTACTTCCTTCAGACTCGACATCACCCTTTCCCACTTGGCGCCGCGCCAGGCACAAAAATGGCCATACGGCTGGAGATGGGTCCCCCGCCCAAAGAGCCAGCAGGGAAAACTATGCCTTGTTCTAAAGCTATTTGGGAACCGCTTGCGTAGCCCCACAGACCTGGGGGCTGCGGGCTTTCCTGCTGCCTTCAGCCTCAAAACCACCCTTTCCCACTTGGTGCCGCGCCAGGCACAATAATGGCCTATGGCTGGAGATGGGTCCCATGCCCAAAGAGCCAGCAGTGAAAACTATGCTTTGTTCTAAAGCTCTTTGGGAACCGCTTGCGTAGCCCCAGAGACATGGGGGCTGCAGGCTTTCCTGCTGCCTTCAGCCTCGACACCACCCTTTCGCACTTGGCGCCGCGCCAGGCACAAAATGGCCATACGGCTGGAGATGGGTCCCCCGCCCAAAGAGCCAGCAGGGAAAACTATGCCTTGTTCTAAATCTCTTTGGGAACCGCTTGTGTAGCCCCACAGACCTGGGGGCTGCGGGCTTTCCTGTTGCCTTCAGACTCGACACCACTTTTTCCCACTTGGCGCCGCGCCAGGCACAAAAATGGCCATATGCCTGGAGATATGTCACCCGCCCAAAGAGCCAGCAGGGAAAACTATGCCTTGTTCTAAAGCTCTTTGGGAACCGCTTGCGTAGCCCCACAGACCTGGGGGCTGCAGGCTTTCCTGCTGCCTTCAGCCTCGACACCACCCTTTCCCACTTGGCGCCGCGCCAGGCACAAAAATGGCCTATGGCTGGAGATGGGTCCCCTGCCCAAGGAGCCAGCAGGGAAAACTATGCCTTGTTCTAAAGCTCTTTGGGAACCACTTGCGTAGCCGCACAGACCTGGGGGCTGCGGGCTTTCCTGCTGCCTTCAGCCTCAAAACCACCCTTTCACTCTGGGCGCCGTGCCAGGCACAAAAAAGGCCTATGGCTGGAGATGGGTCCCCCGCCCAAAGAGCCAGCAGGGAAAACTATGCCTTGTTCTAAATCTCTTTGGGAACCGCTTGCGTAGCCCCACAGACCTAGGGGCTGTGGGCTTTCCTGCTGCCTTCAGACTCGACACCATGCTTTCCCACTTGGCGCCGCGCCAGGCATAAAAATGGCCATATGGCTGGAGATGGATCCCCCGCCCAAGGAGCCAGCAGGGAAAACTATGCCTTGTTCTAAAGCTCTTTGGGAACAACTTGCGTAGCCCCACAGACCTGGGGGCTGCGGGCTTTCCTGCTGCCTTCAGCCTCAAAGCCACCCTTTCCCACTTGGCGCCGTGCTAGGCACAAAAATGGGCATATGGCTGGAGATGGGTCCCCCGCCCAAAGAGCCAGCAGGGAAAACTATGCCTTGTTCTAAAGCTCTTTGGGAACCGCTTGCGTAGCCCCACAGACCTGGGGGCTGCGGGCTTTCCTGCTGCCTTCAGACTCGACACCACCATTTCCCTCTGGGCACCGCGCCAGGCACAAAAATGGCCTATGGCTGGAGATGGATCCCCTGCCCAAGGAGCCAGCAGAGAAAACTATGCCTTGTTCTAAAGGTCTTTGGGAACCACTTGCGTAGCCCCACAGACCTGGGGCCTGCGGGCTTTCCTGCTGCCTTCAGCCTCAAAACTACCCTTTCCCACTTGGTGCCGCACCAGGCACAAAAATGGCCAATGGCTGGAGATGGGTCCCATGCCCAAAGAGCCAGCAGGGAAAACTATGCCTTGTTCTAAAGCTCTTTGGGAACCGCTTGCATAGCCCCACAGACCTGGGGGCTGCAGGCTTTCCTGCTGCCTTCAGCCTCGACACCACCCTTTCCCACTTGGCGCCGCGCCAGGCACAAAAATGGCCTATGGCTGGAGATGGGTCCCCCGCCCAAGGAGCCAGCAGGGAAAACTCTGCCTTGTTCTAAAGCTCTTTGGGAACTGCTTGCGTAGCCCCAGAGACCTGGGGGCTGCGGGCTTTCCTGCTGCCTTCAGCCTCAAAACCACCCTTTCACTCTGGGCGCCGTGCCAGGCACAAAAAAGGCCTATGGCTGGAGATGGGTCCCCCGTCCAAAGAGCCAGCAGGGAAAACTATGCCTTGTTCTAAATCTCTTTGGGAACCGCTTGCGTAGCCCCACAGACCTAGGGGCTGTGGGCTTTCCTGCTGCCTTCAGACTCGACACCATGCTTTCCCACTTGGCGCCGCGCCAGGCATAAAAATGGCCATATGGCTGGAGATGGATCCCCCGCCCAAGGAGCCAGCAGGGAAAACTATGCCTTGTTCTAAAGCTCTTTGGGAACAGATTCGTAGCCCCAGAGACCTGGGGGCTGCGGGCTTTCCTGCTGCCTTCAGCCTCAAAGCCACCCTTTCCCACTTGGCGCCGTGCTAGGCACAAAAATGGGCATATGGCTGGAGATGGGTCCCCCGAACAAAGAGCCAGCAGGGAAAACTATGCCTTGTTCTAAAGGTCTTTCGGAAGAACTTGCGTAGCCCCACAGACCTGGGGGCTGCGGGCTTTCCTGCTGCCTTCAGCCTCAAAACCACCCTTTCACACTTGGCGCCGCGCCAGGCACAAAAATGGCCTATGGCTGGAGATGGGTCCCCGGCCCAAGGAGCCAGCAGGGAAAACTCTGCCTTGTTCTAAAGCTCTTTGGGAACTGCTTGCGTAGCCCCACAGACCTGGGGGCTGCGGGCTTTCCTGCTGCCTTCAGCCTCAAAACCACTCTTTCCATCTGGGCGCCGTGCCAGGCACAAAAATGGCCTATGGCTGGAGATGGGTCCCATGCCCAAAGAGCCAGCAGGGAAAACTATGCCTTGTTCTAAAGCTCTTTGGGAACCGCTTGCGTAGCCCCACAGACCTGGGGGCTGCGGGCTTTCCTGCTGCCTTCAGCCTCAAAACCACCCTTTCCCACTTGGCGCCGTGCCAGGCACAAAAATGGGCATATGGCTGGAGATGGGTCCCCCGCCCAAGGAGCCAGCAGGGAAAACTCTGCCTTGTTCTAAAGCTCTTTGGGAACTGCTTGCGTAGCCCCACAGACCTGGGGGCTGCGGGCTTTCCTGCTGCCTTCAGCCTCAAAACCACTCTTTCCATCTGGGCGCCGGGCCAGGCACAAAAATGGGCATATGGCTGGAGATGGGTCCCATGCCCAAAGAGCCAGCAGGGAAAACTATGCCTTGTTCTAAAGCTCTTTGGGAACCGCTTGCGTAGCCCCACAGACCTGGGGGCTGCGGGCTTTCCTGCTGCCTTCAACATCAAAACCACCCTTTCCCACTTGGTGCCGCGCCAGGCACAAAAATGGCCATACGGCTGGAGATGGGTCCCCCGCCCAAAGAGCCAGCAGGGAAAACTATGCCTTGTTCTAAAGCTCTTTGGGAACCGCTTGCGTAGCCACAGAGACATGGGGGCTGCAGGCTTTCCTGCTGCCTTCAGCCTCGACACCACCCTTTCGCACTTGGCGCCGCGCCAGGCACAAAAATGGCCGTACGGCTGGAGATGTGTCCCATGCCCAAAGAGCCAGCAGGGAAAACTATGCCTTGTTCTAAAGCTCTTTGGGAACAACTTGCGTAGCCCCACAGACCTGGGGGCTGCGGGCTTTCCTGCTGCCTTCAGCCTCAAAACGACCCTTTCCCACTTCGTGCCGCGCAGGCACAAAAATGGCCAATGGCTGGAGATGGGTCCCATGCCCAAAGAGCCAGCAGGGAAAACTATGCCTTGTTCTAAAGCTCTTTGGGAACCGCTTGCATAGCCCCACAGACCTGGGGGCTGCGGGCTTTCCTGCTGCCTTCAGCCTCGACACCACCCTTTCCCACTTGGCGCCGCGCCAGGCACAAAAATGGGCATATGGCTGGAGATGGGTCCCCCGCCCAAAGAGCCAGCAGGGAAAACTATGCCTTGTTCTAAAGCTCTTTGGGAACTTCTTGCGTTGTCCCACAGACCTGGGGGCTGCGGGCTTTCCTGCTGCCTTTAGCCTCAAAACCACCCTTTCCCACTTGGCGCCGTGCCAGGCACAAAAATGGGCATATGGCTGGAGATGGGTCCCCCGCCCAAAGAGCCAGCAGGGAAAACTATGCCTTGTTCTAAAGCTCTTTGGGAACTTCTTGCGTTGTCCCACACACCTGGGGGCTGCGGGCTTTCCTGCTGCCTTTAGCCTCGACACCACCCTTTCCCATTTGGTGCCGCGCCAGGCACAGAAATGGCCATACGGCTGGAGATGGATCCCATGCCCAAAGAGCCAGCAGGGAAAACTATGCCTTGTTCTAAAGCTCTTTGGGAACAACTTGCGTAGCCCCTCAGACCTGGGGGCTGCGGGCCTTCCTGCTGCCTTCAGCCTCGACACCACAATTTCCCTCTGGGCGCCGCGCCAAGCATAATAATGGCCATTCGGCTGGAGATGGGTCTCCCGTCCAAAGAGCCAGCAGGGAAAACTATGCCTTGTTCTAAAGGTCTTTAGGAACCGCTTGCGTAGCCCCACAGACCTGGGGGCTGCGGGCTTTCCTGCTGCCTTCAGCCTCAAAACTACGCTTTCCCACTTGGTGCCGCGCCAGGCACAAAAATGGCCAATGGCTGGAGTTGGGTCCCATGCCCAAAGAGCCAGCAGGGAAAACTATGCCTTGTTCTAAAGCTCTTTGGGAACCACTTGCGTAGCCCCACAGACCTGGGGGCTGCGGGGTTTCCTGCTGCCTTCAGCCTCAAAGCCACCCTTTCCCACTTGGCGCCGCGCCAGGCACAAAAATGGCCATATGGCTGGAGATGGGTCCCATGCCCAAAGAGCCAGCAGGGAAAACTATGCCTTGTTCTAAAGCTCTTTGGGAACAACTTGCGTAGCCCCACAGACCTGGGGGCTGCGGGCTTTCCTGCTGCCTTCAGCCTCAAAGCCACCCTTTCCCACTTGGCGCCGTGCTAAGCACAAAAATGGGTATATGGCTGGAGATGGGTCCCCCGCCCAAAGAGCCAGCAGGGAAAACTATGCCTTGTTCTAAAGCTCTTTGGGAACTTCTTGCGTTGTCCCACAGACCTGGGGGCTGCGGGCTTTCCTGCTGCCTTTAGCCTCAAAACCACCCTTTCCCACTTGGCGCCGTGCCAGGCACAAAAATGGGCATATGGCTGGAGATGGGTCCCATGCCCAAAGAGCCAACAGGGAAAACTATGCCTTGTTCTAAAGCTCTTTGGGAACCGCTTGCATAGCCCCACAGACCTGGGGGCTGCGGGCTTTCCTGCTGCCTTCAACATCAAAACCACCCTTTCCCACTTGGTGCCGCGCCAGGCACAAAAATGGCCATACGGCTGGAGATGGGTCCCCCGCCCAAAGAGCCAGCAGGGAAAACTATGCCTTGTTCTAAAGCTCTTTGGGAACCGCTTGCGTAGCCCCAGAGACATGGGGGCTGCAGGCTTTCCTGCTGCCTTCAGCCTCGACACCACCCTTTCGCACTTGGCGCCGCGCCAGGCACAAAAATGGCCATACGGCTGGAGATGTGTCCCATGCCCAAAGAGCCAGCAGGGAAAACTATGCCTTGTTCTAAAGCCCTTTGGGAACAACTTGCGTAGCCCCACAGACCTGGGGGCTGCGGGCTTTCCTGCTGCCTTCAGCCTCAAAACGACCCTTTCCCACTTGGTGCCGCGCCAGGCACAAAAATGGCCAATGGCTGGAGATGGGTCCCATGCCCAAAGAGCCATCAGGGAAAACTATGCCTTGTTCTAAAGCTCTTTGGGAACCACTTGCGTAGCCCCACAGACCTGGGGGCTGCGGGCTTTCCTGCTGCCTTCAGCCTCAAAGCCACCCTTTCCCACTTGGCGCCGTGCTAAGCACAAAAATGGGCATATGGCTGGAGATGGGTCCCCCGCCCAAAGAGCCAGCAGGGAAAACTATGCCTTGTTCTAAAGCTCTTTGGGAACTTCTTGCGTTGTCCCACAGACCTGGGGGCTGCGGGCTTTCCTGCTGCCTTTAGCCTCAAAACCACTCTTTCCATCTGGGCGCCGGGCCAGGCACAAAAATGGGTATATGGCTGGAGATGGGTCCCATGCCCAAAGAGCCAGCAGGGAAAACTATGCCTTGTTCTAAAGCTCTTTGGGAACCGCTTGCGTAGCCCCACAGACCTGGGGGCTGCGGGCTTTCCTGCTGCCTTCAACATCAAAACCACCCTTTCCCACTTGGTGCCGCGCCAGGCACAAAAATGGCCATACGGCTGGAGATGGGTCCCCCGCCCAAAGAGCCAGCAGGGAAAACTATGCCTTGTTCTAAAGGTCTTTGGGAACAACTTGCGTAGCCCCACAGACCTGGGGGCTGCGGGCTTTCCTGCTGCCTTCAGCCTCAAAACGACCCTTTCCCACTTGGTGCCGCG
Source organism: Rissa tridactyla (assembly GCF_028500815.1). Classification (NCBI taxonomy): domain Eukaryota; kingdom Metazoa; phylum Chordata; class Aves; order Charadriiformes; family Laridae; genus Rissa; species Rissa tridactyla. The sequence continues at coordinate 89,686 of NW_026529548.1, forward strand.
CCAGGCACAAAAATGGCCATATGGCTGGAGATGGGTCCCATGCCCAAAGAGCCAGCAGGGAAAACTATGCCTTGTTCTAAAGCACTTTGGGAACCGCTTGCATAGCCCCACAGACCTGGGGGCTGCGGGCTTTCCTGCTGCCTTCAGCCTCGACACCATCCTTTCCCACTTGGCGCCGCGCCAGGCACAAAAATGGCCTATGGCTGGAGATGGGTCCCCCGCCGAAGGAGCCAGCAGGGAAAACTATGCCTTGTTCTAAAGGTCTTTGGGAACCACTTGCGTAGCTCCACAGACCTGGGGCCTGCGGGCTTTCCTGCTGCTCTCAGCCTCAAAACTAAGCTTTCCCATTTGGTGCCGCGCCAGGCACAAAAATGGCCATATGGCTGGAGATGGGTCCCCCGCCCAAGGAGCCAGCAGGGAAAACTCTGCCTTGTTCTAAAGCTCTTTGGGAACTGCTTGCGTAGCCCCACAGACCTGGGGGCTGCGGGCTTTCCTGCTGCCTTCAGACTCAAAGCCACCCTTTCCCACTTGGCGCCGCGCCAGGCACAAAAATGGGCATATGGCTGGAGATGGGTCCCATGCCCAAAGAGCCTGCAGGGAAAACTATGCCTTGTTCTAAAGCTCTTTGGGAACAACTTGCGTAGCCCCACAGACCTGGGGGCTGCGGGCTTTCCTGCTGCCTTCAGCCTCAAAACGACCCTTTCCCACTTGGTGCCGCGCCAGGCACAAAAATGGCCATATGGCTGGAGATGGGTCCCATGCCCAAAGAGCCAGCAGGGAAAACTATGCCTTGTTCTAAAGCACTTTGGGAACCGCTTGCATAGCCCCACAGACCTGGGGGCTGCGGGCTTTCCTGCTGCCTTCAGCCTCGACACCATCCTTTCCCACTTGGCGCCGCGCCAGGCACAAAAATGGCCTATGGCTGGAGATGGGTCCCCCGCCGAAGGAGCCAGCAGGGAAAACTATGCCTTGTTCTAAAGGTCTTTGGGAACCACTTGCGTAGCTCCACAGACCTGGGGCCTGCGGGCTTTCCTGCTGCTCTCAGCCTCAAAACTAAGCTTTCCCATTTGGTGCCGCGCCAGGCACAAAAATGGCCATATGGCTGGAGATGGGTCCCCCGCCCAAGGAGCCAGCAGGGAAAACTCTGCCTTGTTCTAAAGCTCTTTGGGAACTGCTTGCGTAGCCCCACAGACCTGGGGGCTGCGGGCTTTCCTGCTGCCTTCAGACTCAAAGCCACCCTTTCCCACTTGGCGCCGCGCCAGGCACAAAAATGGCCATATGGCTGGAGATGGGTCCCATGCCCAAAGAGCCTGCAGGGAAAACTATGCCTTGTTCTAAAGCTCTTTGGGAACCGCTTGCGTAGCCCCACAGACCTGGGGGCTGCGGGCTTTCCTGCTGCCTTCAGCCTCAAAACCACCCTTTCCCACTTGGCGCCGCGCCAGGCACAAAAATGGCCATACGGCTGGAGATGTGTCCCATGCCCAAAGAGCCAGCAGGGAAAACTATGCCTTGTTCTAAAGGTCTTTGGGAACAACTTGCGTAGCCCCACAGACCTGGGGGCTGCGAGCTTTCCTGCTGCCTTCAGCCTCAAAACGACCCTTTCCCACTTGGTGCCGCGCCAGGCACAAAAATGGCCATATGGCTGGAGATGGGTCCCATGCCCAAAGAGCCAGCAGGGAAAACTATGCCTTGTTCTAAAGCTCTTTGGGAACCGCTTGCATAGCCCCACAGACCTGGGGGCTGCGGGCTTTCCTGCTGCCTTCAGCCTCGACACCATCCTTTCCCACTTGGCGCCGCGCCAGGCACAAAAATGGCATATGGCTGGAGATGGGTCCCCCGCCGAAGGAGCCAGCAGGGAAAACTATGCCTTGTTCTAAAGGTCTTTGGGAACCACTTGCGTAGCTCCACAGACCTGGGGCCTGCGGGCTTTCCTGCTGCTCTCAGCCTCAAAACTAAGCTTTCCCATTTGGTGCCGCGCCAGGCACAAAAATGGCCATATGGCTGGAGATGGGTCCCCCGCCCAAGGAGCCAGCAGGGAAAACTCTGCCTTGTTCTAAAGCTCTTTGGGAACTGCTTGCGTAGCCCCACAGACCTGGGGGCTGCGGGCTTTCCTGCTGCCTTCCGACTCAAAGCCACCCTTTCCCACTTGGCGCCGCGCCAGGCACAAAAATGGGCATATGGCTGGAGATGGGTCCCATGCCCAAAGAGCCTGCAGGGAAAACTATGCCTTGTTCTAAAGCTCTTTGGGAACCGCTTGCGTAGCCCCACAGACCTGGGGGCTGCGGGCTTTCCTGCTGCCTTCAGCCTCAAAACCACCCTTTCCCACTTGGTGCCGCGCCAGGCACAAAAATGGCCATACGGCTGGAGATGGGTCCCCCGCCCAAATAGCCAGCAGGGAAAACTATGCCTTGTTCTAAAGCTCTTTGGGAACAACTTGCGTAGCCCCAAAGACCTGAGGGCTGCGGGCTTTCCTGCTGCCTTCAGCCTCAAAACGACCCTTTCCCACTTGGTGCCGCGCTAGGCACAAAAATGGCCAATGGCTGGAGATGGGTCCCATGCCCAAAGAGCCATCAGGGAAAACTATGCCTTGTTCTAAAGCTCTTTGGGAACCGCTTGCGTAGCCCCACAGACCTGGGGGCTGCGGGCTTTCCTGCTGCCTTCAGCCTCGACACCACCCTTTCGCACTTGGCGCCGCGCCAGGCACAAAAATGGCCATACGGCTGGAGATGTGTCCCATGCCCAAAGAGCCAGCAGGGAAAACTATGCCTTGTTCTAAAGCTCTTTGGGAACAACTTGCGTAGCCCCACAGACCTGGGGGCTGCGGGCTTTCCTGCTGCCTTCAGCCTCAAAACGACCCTTTCCCACTTCGTGCCGCGCAGGCACAAAAATGGCCAATGGCTGGAGATGGGTCCCATGCCCAAAGAGCCAGCAGGGAAAACTATGCCTTGTTCTAAAGCTCTTTGGGAACCGCTTGCATAGCCCCACAGACCTGGGGGCTGCGGGCTTTCCTGCTGCCTTCAGCCTCGACACCACCCTTTCCCACTTGGGGCCGCGCCAGGCACAAAAATGGCCTATGGCTGGAGATGGGTCCCCTGCCCAAGGAGCCAGCAGGGAAAACTATGCCTTGTTCTAAAGGTCTTTGGGAACCACTTGCGTAGCCCCACAGACCTGGGGCCTGCGGGCTTTCCTGCTGCCCTCAGCCTCAAAACTAAGCTTTCCCACTTGGCGCCGTGCCAGGCACAAAAATGGCCTATGGCTGGAGATGGGTCCCATGCCCAAAGAGCCAGCAGGGAAAATTATGCCTTCTTCTAAAGCTCTTTGGGAACCGCTTGCGTAGCCCCACAGACCTGGGGGCTGCGCGCTTTCCTGCTGCCTTCAGCCTCAAAACCACCCTTTCCCACTTGGCGCCGTGCCAGGCACAAAAATGGGCATATGGCTGGAGATGGGTCCCCCGCCCAAAGAGCCAGCAGGGAAAACTATGCCTTGTTCTAAAGCTCTTTGGGAACTTCTTGCGTTGTCCCACAGACCTGGGGGCTGCGGGCTTTCCTGCTGCCTTTAGCCTCAAAACCACCCTTTCCCACTTGGCGCCGTGCCAGGCACAAAAATGGGCATATGGCTGGAGATGGGTCCCCCGCCCAAAGAGCCAGCAGGGAAAACTATGCCTTGTTCTAAAGCTCTTTGGGAACTTCTTGCGTTGTCCCACAGACCTGGGGGCTGCGGGCTTTCCTGCTGCCTTTAGCCTCAAAACCACCCTTTCCCATTTGGTGCCGCGCCAGGCACAGAAATGGCCATACGGCTGGAGATGGATCCCATGCCCAAAGAGCCAGCAGGGAAAACTATGCCTTGTTCTAAAGCTCTTTGGGAACCGCTTGCGTAGCCCCACAGACCTGGGAGCTACGGGCCTTCCTGCTGCCTTCAGCCTCGACACCACCCTTTCCCACTTGGTGCCGCGCCAGGCACAAAAATGGCCATACGGCTGGAGATGGGTCCCCCGCCCAAAGAGCCAGCAGGGAAAACTATGCCTTGTTCTAAAGCTCTTTGGGAACCGCTTGTGTAGCCCCACAGACCTGGGGGCTGCGGGCTTTCCTGCTGCCTTCAGCCTCAAAACCACCCTTTCCCACTTGGTGCCGCGCCAGGCACAAAAATGGCCATATGGAAGGAGAAGGGTTCCCGCCCAAAGAGCCAGCAGGGAAAACTATGCCTTGTTCTAAATCTCTTTGGGAACAACTTGCGTAGCCCCACAGACCTGGGGGCTGCGGGCCTTCCTGCTGCCTTCAGCCTCGACACCACAATTTCCCTCTGGGCGCCGCGCCAAGCATAATAATGGCCATTCGGCTGGAGATGGGTCTCCCGTCCAAAGAGCCAGCAGGGAAAACTATGCCTTGTTCTAAAGGTCTTTAGGAACCGCTTGCGTAGCCCCACAGACCTGGGGGCTGCGGGCTTTCCTGCTGCCTTCAGCCTCAAAACTACGCTTTCACACTTGGTGCCGCGCCAGGCACAAAAATGGCCAATGGCTGGAGTTGGGTCCCATGCCCAAAGAGCCAGCAGGGAAAACTATGCCTTGTTCTAAAGCTCTTTGGGAACCACTTGCGTAGCCCCACAGACCTGGGGGCTGCGGGCTTTCCTGCTGCCTTCAGCCTCAAAACCACCCTTTCCCACTTGGTGCCGCGCCAGGCACAAAAATGGCCTTTGGCTGGAGATGGGTCCCCCGCCCAAATAGCCAGCAGGGAAAACTATGCCTTGTTCTAAAGCTCTTTGGGAACAACTTGCGTAGCCCCAAAGACCTGAGGGCTGCGGGCTTTCCTGCTGCCTTCAGCCTCAAAACGACCCTTTCCCACTTGGTGCCGCGCCAGGCACAAAAATGGCCAATGGCTGGAGATGGGTCCCATGCCCAAAGAGCCATCAGGGAAAACTATGCCTTGTTCTAAAGCTCTTTGGGAACCGCTTGCGTAGCCCCACAGACCTGGGGGCTGCGGGCTTTCCTGCTGCCTTCAGCCTCGACACCACCCTTTCGCACTTGGCGCCGCGCCAGGCACAAAAATGGCCATACGGCTGGAGATGTGTCCCATGCCCAAAGAGCCAGCAGGGAAAACTATGCCTTGTTCTAAAGCTCTTTGGGAACAACTTGCGTAGCCCCACAGACCTGGGGGCTGCGGGCTTTCCTGCTGCCTTCAGCCTCAAAACGACCCTTTCCCACTTCGTGCCGCGCAGGCACAAAAATGGCCAATGGCTGGAGATGGGTCCCATGCCCAAAGAGCCAGCAGGGAAAACTATGCCTTGTTCTAAAGCTCTTTGGGAACCGCTTGCATAGCCCCACAGACCTGGGGGCTGCGGGCTTTCCTGCTGCCTTCAGCCTCGACACCACCCTTTCCCACTTGGGGCCGCGCCAGGCACAAAAATGGCCTATGGCTGGAGATGGGTCCCCTGCCCAAAGAGCCAGCAGGGAAAACTATGCCTTGTTCTAAAGGTCTTTGGGAACCACTTGCGTAGCCCCACAGACCTGGGGGCTGCGGGCTTTCCTGCTGCCTTCAGCCTCGACACCACCCTTTCCCACTTGGCGCCGCGCCAGGCACAAAAATGGCCATATGGCTGGAAATGGGTCCCCCGCCCAAGGAGCCAGCAGGGAAAACTATGCCCTGTTCTAAAGCTCTTTGGGAACAACTTGCGTAGCCCCACAGACCTGGGGGCTGTGGGCTTTCCTGCTGCCTTCAGCCTCAAAGCCACCCTTTCCCACTTGGCGCCGTGCTAAGCACAAAAATGGGCATATGGCTGGAGATGGGTCCCCCGCCCAAAGAGCCAGCAGGGAAAACTATGCCTTGTTCTAAAGCTCTTTGGGAACCGCTTGCGTAGCCCCACAGAACTGGGGGCTGCGGGCTTTCCTGCTGCCTTTAGCCTCAAAACCACTCTTTCCATCTGGGCGCCGGGCCAGGCACAAAAATGGGCATATGGCTGGAGATGGGTCCCATGCCCAAAGAGCCAGCAGGGAAAACTATGCCTTGTTCTAAAGGTCTTTGGGAACCGCTTGCGTAGCCCCACAGACCTGGGGGCTGCGGGCTTTCCTGCTGCCTTCAACATCAAAACCACCCTTTCCCACTTTGTGCCGCGCCAGGCACAAAAATGGCCATACGGCTGGAGATGGGTCCCCCGCCCAAAGAGCCAGCAGGGAAAACTATGCCTTGTTCTAAAGCTCTTTGGGAACCGCTTGCGTAGCCCCAGAGACATGGGGGCTGCAGGCTTTCCTGCTGCCTTCAGCCTCGACACCACCCTTTCCCACTTGGCGCCGCGCCAGGCACAAAAATGGCCATACGGCTGGAGATGTGTCCCATGCCCAAAGAGCCAGCAGGGAAAACTATGCCTTGTTCTAAAGCTCTTTGGGAACAACTTGCGTAGCCCCACAGACCCGGGGGCTGCGGGCTTTCCTGCTGCCTTCAGCCTCAAAACGACCCTTTCCCACTTGGTGCCGCGCCAGGCACAAAAATGGCCAATGGCTGGAGATGGGTCCCCCGCCCAAGGAGCCAGCAGGGAAAACTATGCCTTGTTCTAAAGCTCTTTGGGAACAGATTCGTAGCCCCACAGACCTGGGGGCTGCGGGCTTTCCTGCTGCCTTCAGCCTCAAAGCCACCCTTTCCCACTTGGCGCTGTGCTAAGCACAAAAATGGGCATATGGCTGGAGATGGGTCCCCCGCCCAAGGAGCCAGCAGGGAAAACTATGCCTTGTTCTAAAGCTCTTTGGGAACTTCTTGCGTTGTCCCACAGACCTGGGGGCTGCGGGCTTTCCTGCTGCCTTTAGCCTCAAAACCACTCTTTCCATCTGGGCGCCGGGCCAGGCACAAAAATGGGCATATGGCTGGAGATGGGTCCCATGCCCAAAGAGCCAGCAGGGAAAACTATGCCTTGTTCTAAAGCTCTTTGGGAACCGCTTGCATAGCCCCACAGACCTGGGGGCTGCGGGCTTTCCTGCTGCCTTCAGCCTCGACACCACCCTTTCCCACTTGGCGCCGCGCCAGGCACAAAAATGGCCTATGGCTGGAGATGGGTCCCCCGCCCAAGGAGCCAGCAGGGAAAACTATGCCTTGTTCTAAAGGTCTTTGGGAACCACTTGCGTAGCCCCACAGACCTGGGGCCTGCGGGCTTTCCTGCTGTCCTCAGCCTCAAAACTAAGCTTTCCCATTTGGTGCCGCGCCAGGCACAAAAATGGCCAATGGCTGGAGATGGGTCCCATGCCCAAAGAGCCAGCAGGGAAAACTATGCCTTGTTCTAAAGCTCTTTGGGAACCGCTTGCGTAGCCCCACAGACCTGGGGGCTGCGGGCTTTCCTGCTGCCTTCAGCCTCAAAACCACCCTTTCCCTCTGGGCGCCGTGCCAGGCACAAAAAAGGCCTATGGCTGGAGATGGGTCCCCCGCCCAAAGAGCCAGCAGGGAAAACTATGCCTTGTTCTAAATCTCTTTGGGAACCGCTTGCGTAGCCCCACGGACCTAGGGGCTGTGGGCTTTCCTGCTGCCTTCAGACTCGACACCATGCTTTCCCACTTGGCGCCGCGCCAGGCACAAAAATGGCCATACGGCTGGAGATGGGTCCCCCGCCCAAGGAGCCAGCAGGGAAAACTATGCCTTGTTCTAATGCTCTTTGGGAACAGATTCGTAGCGCCAGAGACCTGGGGGCTGCGGGCTTTCCTGCTGCCTTCAGCCTCAAAACCACTCTTTCCATCTGGGCGCCAGGCTAGGCACAAAAATGGGCATATGGCTGGAGATGGGTCCCCCGCCCAAAAGAGCCAGCAGGGAAAACTATGCCTTGTTCTAAAGGTCTTTGGGAACAACTTGCGTAGCCCCACAGACCTGGGGGCTGCGGGCTTTCCTGCTGCCTTCACCCTCAAAACCACCCTTTCACACTTGGCGCCGTGCCAGGCACAAAAATGGCCTATGGCTGGAGATGGGTCCCATGCCCAAAGAGCCAGCAGTGAAAATTATGCCTTGTTCTAAAGCTCTTTGGGAACCGCTTGCGTAGCCCCACGGACCTAGGGGCTGTGGGCTTTCCTGCTGCCTTCAGCCTCGACACCACCCTTTCCCACTTGGCGCCGCGCCAGGCACAAAAATGGCCATACGGCTGGAGATGGGTCCCCCGCCCAAAGAGCCAGCAGGGAAAACTATGCCTTGTTCTAAAGCTCTTTGGGAACCACTTGCGTAGCCCCACAGACCTGGGGCCTGCGGGCTTTGCTGCTGCCTTCAGACTCGACACCACCCTTTCCCACTTGGCGCCGCGCCAGGCACAAAAATGGCCATATGGCTGGAGATGGGTCCCATGCCCAAAGAGCCAGCAGGGAAAACTATGCCTTGTTCTAAAGCTCTTTGGGAACTTCTTGCGTTGTCCCACAGACCTGGGGGCTGCGGGCTTTCCTGCTGCTTTTAGCCTCAAAACCACTCTTTCCATCTGGGCGCCGGGCCAGGCACAAAAATGGCATATGGCTAGAGATGGGTCCCATGCCCAAAGAGCCAGGAGGGAAAACTATGCCTTGTTCTAAAGCTCTTTGGGAACCACTTGCGTAGCCCCACAGACCTGGGGGCTGCGGGCTTTCCTGCTGCCTTCAACATCAAAACCACCCTTTCCCACTTTGTGCCGCGCCAGGCACAAAAATGGCCATACGGCTGGAGATGGGTCCCCCGCCCAAAGAGCCAGCAGGGAAAACTATGCCTTGTTCTAAATCTCTTTGGGAACCGCTTGCGTAGCCCCAGAGACATGGGGGCTGCAGGCTTTCCTGCTGCCTTCAGCCTCGACACCACCCTTTCCCACTTGGCGCCGCGCCAGGCACAAAAATGGCCATACGGCTGGAGATGTGTCCCATGCCCAAAGAGCCAGCAGGGAAAACTATGCCTTGTTCTAAAGCTCTTTGGGAACAACTTGCGTAGCCCCACAGACCCGGGGGCTGCGGGCTTTCCTGCTGCCTTCAGCCTCAAAACGACCCTTTCCCACTTGGTGCCGCGCCAGGCACAAAAATGGCCAATGGCTGGAGATGGGTCCCCCGCCCAAGGAGCCAGCAGGGAAAACTATGCCTTGTTCTAAAGCTCTTTGGGAACAGATTCGTAGCCCCACAGACCTGGGGGCTGCGGGCTTTCCTGCTGCCTTCAGCCTCAAAGCCACCCTTTCCCACTTGGCGCTGTGCTAAGCACAAAAATGGGCATATGGCTGGAGATGGGTCCCCCGCCCAAGGAGCCAGCAGGGAAAACTATGCCTTGTTCTAAAGGTCTTTGGGAACTTCTTGCGTTGTCCCACAGACCTGGGGGCTGCGGGCTTTCCTGCTGCCTTTAGCCTCAAAACCACTCTTTCCATCTGGGCGCCGGGCCAGGCACAAAAATGGGCATATGGCTGGAGATGGGTCCCATGCCCAAAGAGCCAGCAGGGAAAACTATGCCTTGTTCTAAAGCTCTTTGGGAACCGCTTGCATAGCCCCACAGACCTGGGGGCTGCGGGCTTTCCTGCTGCCTTCAGCCTCGACACCACCCTTTCCCACTTGGCGCCGCGCCAGGCACAAAAATGGCCTATGGCTGGAGATGGGTCCCCCGCCCAAGGAGCCAGCAGGGAAAACTATGCCTTGTTCTAAAGGTCTTTGGGAACCACTTGCGTAGCCCCACAGACCTGGGGCCTGCGGGCTTTCCTGCTGTCCTCAGCCTCAAAACTAAGCTTTCCCATTTGGTGCCGCGCCAGGCACAAAAATGGCCAATGGCTGGAGATGGGTCCCATGCCCAAAGAGCCAGCAGGGAAAACTATGCCTTGTTCTAAAGCTCTTTGGGAACCGCTTGCGTAGCCCCACAGACCTGGGGGCTGCGGGCTTTCCTGCTGCCTTCAGCCTCAAAACCACCCTTTCCCTCTGGGCGCCGTGCCAGGCACAAAAAAGGCCTATGGCTGGAGATGGGTCCCCCGCCCAAAGAGCCAGCAGGGAAAACTATGCCTTGTTCTAAATCTCTTTGGGAACCGCTTGCGTAGCCCCACGGACCTAGGGGCTGTGGGCTTTCCTGCTGCCTTCAGACTCGACACCATGCTTTCCCACTTGGCGCCGCGCCAGGCACAAAAATGGCCATACGGCTGGAGATGGGTCCCCCGCCCAAGGAGCCAGCAGGGAAAACTATGCCTTGTTCTAATGCTCTTTGGGAACAGATTTGTAGCGCCAGAGACCTGGGGGCTGCGGGCTTTCCTGCTGCCTTCAGCCTCAAAACCACTCTTTCCATCTGGGCGCCAGGCTAGGCACAAAAATGGGCATATGGCTGGAGATGGGTCCCCCGCCCAAAAGAGCCAGCAGGGAAAACTATGCCTTGTTCTAAAGGTCTTTGGGAACAACTTGCGTAGCCCCACAGACCTGGGGGCTGCGGGCTTTCCTGCTGCCTTCACCCTCAAAACCACCCTTTCACACTTGGCGCCGTGCCAGGCACAAAAATGGCCTATGGCTGGAGATGGGTCCCATGCCCAAAGAGCCAGCAGTGAAAATTATGCCTTGTTCTAAAGCTCTGTGGGAACCGCTTGCGTAGCCCCACGGACCTAGGGGCTGTGGGCTTTCCTGCTGCCTTCAGCCTCGACACCACCCTTTCCCACTTGGCGCCGCGCCAGGCACAAAAATGGCCATACGGCTGGAGATGGGTCCCCCGCCCAAAGAGCCAGCAGGGAAAACTATGCCTTGTTCTAAAGCTCTTTGGGAACCACTTGCGTAGCCCCACAGACCTGGGGCCTGCGGGCTTTGCTGCTGCCTTCAGACTCGACACCACCCTTTCCCACTTGGCGCCGCGCCAGGCACAAAAATGGCCATATGGCTGGAGATGGGTCCCATGCCCAAAGAGCCAGCAGGGAAAACTATGCCTTGTTCTAAAGCTCTTTGGGAACTTCTTGCGTTGTCCCACAGACCTGGGGGCTGCGGGCTTTCCTGCTGCTTTTAGCCTCAAAACCACTCTTTCCATCTGGGCGCCGGGCCAGGCACAAAAATGGCATATGGCTAGAGATGGGTCCCATGCCCAAAGAGCCAGGAGGGAAAACTATGCCTTGTTCTAAAGCTCTTTGGGAACCACTTGCGTAGCCCCACAGACCTGGGGGCTGCGGGCTTTCCTGCTGCCTTCAACTTCAAAACCACCCTTTCCCACTTGGTGCCGCGCCAGGCACAATAATGGCCATACGGCTGGAGATGGGTCCCATGCCCAAAGAGCCAGCAGTGAAAACTATGCCTTGTTCTAAAGCTCTTTGGGAACCGCTTGCGTAGCCCCACAGACCTGGGGGCTGCGGGCCTTCCTGCTGCCTTCAGCCTCGACACCACCCTTTCCCACTTGGCGCCGCACCAGGCACAAAAATGGCCTATGGCTGGAGTTTGGTCCCTTGCCCAAGGAGCCAGCAGGGAAAACTATGCCTTGTTCTAAAGGTCTTTGGGAACCACTTGCGTAGCCCCACAGACCTGGGGGCTGCGGGCTTTCCTGCTGCCTTCAACATCAAAACCACCCTTTCCCACTTTGTGCCGCGCCAGGCACAAAAATGGCCATACGGCTGGAGATGGGTCCCCCGGCCAAAGAGCTAGCAGGGAAAACTATGCCTTGTTCTAAAGCTCTTTGGGAACCGCTTGCGTAGCCCCAGAGACATGGGGGCTGCGGGCTTTCCTGCTGCCTTCAGCCTCGACACCACCCTTTCGCACTTGGCGCCGCGCCAGGCACAAAAATGGCCATACGGCTGGAGATGTGTCCCATGCCCAAAGAGCCAGCAGGGAAAACTATGCCTTGTTCTAAAGCTCTTTGGGAACAACTTGCGTAGCCCCACAGACCTGGGGGCTGCGGGCTTTCCTGCTGCCTTCAGCCTCAAAACGACCCTTTCCCACTTGGTGCCGCGCCAGGCACAAAAATGGCCAATGGCTGGAGATGGGTCCCATGCCCAAAGAGCCAGCAGGGAAAACTATGCCTTGTTCTAAAGCTCTTTGGGAACCACTTGCGTAGCCCCACAGACCTGGGGGCTGCGGGCTTTCCTGCTGCCTTCAGCCTCGACACCACCCTTTCCCACTTGGCGCCGCGCCAGGCATAAAAATGGCCATATGGCTGGAGATGGGTCCCCCGCCCAAGGAGCCAGCAGGGAAAACTATGCCTTGTTCTAAAGCTCTTTGGGAACAGATTCGTAGCCCCACAGACCTGGGGGCTGCGGGCTTTCCTGCTGCCTTCAGCCTCAAAGCCACCCTTTCCCACTTGGCGCCGTGCTAAGCACAAAAATGGGCATATGGCTGGAGATGGGTCCCCCGCCCACGGAGCCAGCAGGGAAAACTATGCCTTGTTCTAAAGGTCTTTGGGAACTTCTTGCGTTGTCCCACAGACCTGGGGGCTGCGGGCTTTCCTCCTGCCTTTAGCCTCAAAACCACTCTTTCCATCTGGGCGCCGGGCCAGGCACAAAAATGGGTATATGGCTGGAGATGGGTCCCATGCCCAAAGAGCCAGCAGGGAAAACTATGCCTTGTTCTAAAGCTCTTTGGGAACCGCTTGCGTAGCCCCACAGACCTGGGGGCTGCGGGCTTTCCTGCTGCCTTCAACATCAAAACCACCCTTTCCCACTTGGTGCCGCGCCAGGCACAAAAATGGCCATACGGCTGGAGATGGGTCCCCCGCCCAAAGAGCCAGCAGGGAAAACTATGCCTTGTTCTAAAGGTCTTTGGGAACAACTTGCGTAGCCCCACAGACCTGGGGGCTGCGGGCTTTCCTGCTGCCTTCAGCCTCAAAACGACCCTTTCCCACTTGGTGCCGCGCCAGGCACAAAAATGGCCATATGGCTGGAGATGGGTCCCATGCCCAAAGAGCCAGCAGGGAAAACTATGCCTTGTTCTAAAGCACTTTGGGAACCGCTTGCATAGCCCCACAGACCTGGGGGCTGCGGGCTTTCCTGCTGCCTTCAGCCTCGACACCATCCTTTCCCACTTGGCGCCGCGCCAGGCACAAAAATGGCCTATGGCTGGAGATGGGTCCCCCGCCGAAGGAGCCAGCAGGGAAAACTATGCCTTGTTCTAAAGGTCTTTGGGAACCACTTGCGTAGCTCCACAGACCTGGGGCCTGCGGGCTTTCCTGCTGCTCTCAGCCTCAAAACTAAGCTTTCCCATTTGGTGCCGCGCCAGGCACAAAAATGGCCATATGGCTGGAGATGGGTCCCCCGCCCAAGGAGCCAGCAGGGAAAACTCTGCCTTGTTCTAAAGCTCTTTGGGAACTGCTTGCGTAGCCCCACAGACCTGGGGGCTGCGGGCTTTCCTGCTGCCTTCAGACTCAAAGCCACCCTTTCCCACTTGGCGCCGCGCCAGGCACAAAAATGGGCATATGGCTGGAGATGGGTCCCATGCCCAAAGAGCCTGCAGGGAAAACTATGCCTTGTTCTAAAGCTCTTTGGGAACAACTTGCGTAGCCCCACAGACCTGGGGGCTGCGGGCTTTCCTGCTGCCTTCAGCCTCAAAACGACCCTTTCCCACTTGGTGCCGCGCCAGGCACAAAAATGGCCATATGGCTGGAGATGGGTCCCATGCCCAAAGAGCCAGCAGGGAAACCTATGCCTTGTTCTAAAGCACTTTGGGAACCGCTTGCATAGCCCCACAGACCTGGGGGCTGCGGGCTTTCCTGCTGCCTTCAGCCTCGACACCATCCTTTCCCACTTGGCGCCGCGCCAGGCACAAAAATGGCCTATGGCTGGAGATGGGTCCCCCGCCGAAGGAGCCAGCAGGGAAAACTATGCCTTGTTCTAAAGGTCTTTGGGAACCACTTGCGTAGCTCCACAGACCTGGGGCCTGCGGGCTTTCCTGCTGCTCTCAGCCTCAAAACTAAGCTTTCCCATTTGGTGCCGCGCCAGGCACAAAAATGGCCATATGGCTGGAGATGGGTCCCCCGCCCAAGGAGCCAGCAGGGAAAACTCTGCCTTGTTCTAAAGCTCTTTGGGAACTGCTTGCGTAGCCCCACAGACCTGGGGGCTGCGGGCTTTCCTGCTGCCTTCAGACTCAAAGCCACCCTTTCCCACTTGGCGCCGCGCCAGGCACAAAAATGGGCATATGGCTGGAGATGGGTCCCATGCCCAAAGAGCCTGCAGGGAAAACTATGCCTTGTTCTAAAGCTCTTTGGGAACCGCTTGCGTAGCCCCACAGACCTGGGGGCTGCGGGCTTTCCTGCTGCCTTCAGCCTCAAAACCACCCTTTCCCACTTGGTGCCGCGCCAGGCACAAAAATGGCCTTTGGCTGGAGATGGGTCCCCCGCCCAAATAGCCAGCAGGGAAAACTATGCCTTGTTCTAAAGCTCTTTGGGAACAACTTGCGTAGCCCCAAAGACCTGAGGGCTGCGGGCTTTCCTGCTGCCTTCAGCCTCAAAACGACCCTTTCCCACTTGGTGCCGCGCCAGGCACAAAAATGGCCAATGGCTGGAGATGGGTCCCATGCCCAAAGAGCCATCAGGGAAAACTATGCCTTGTTCTAAAGCTCTTTGGGAACCGCTTGCGTAGCCCCACAGACCTGGGGGCTGCGGGCTTTCCTGCTGCCTTCAGCCTCGACACCACCCTTTCGCACTTGGCGCCGCGCCAGGCACAAAAATGGCCATACGGCTGGAGATGTGTCCCATGCCCAAAGAGCCAGCAGGGAAAACTATGCCTTGTTCTAAAGGTCTTTGGGAACAACTTGCGTAGCCCCACAGACCTGGGGGCTGCGAGCTTTCCTGCTGCCTTCAGCCTCAAAACGACCCTTTCCCACTTGGTGCCGCGCCAGGCACAAAAATGGCCATATGGCTGGAGATGGGTCCCATGCCCAAAGAGCCAGCAGGGAAAACTATGCCTTGTTCTAAAGCTCTTTGGGAACCGCTTGCATAGCCCCACAGACCTGGGGGCTGCGGGCTTTCCTGCTGCCTTCAGCCTCGACACCATCCTTTCCCACTTGGCGCCGCGCCAGGCACAAAAATGGCATATGGCTGGAGATGGGTCCCCCGCCGAAGGAGCCAGCAGGGAAAACTATGCCTTGTTCTAAAGGTCTTTGGGAACCACTTGCGTAGCTCCACAGACCTGGGGCCTGCGGGCTTTCCTGCTGCTCTCAGCCTCAAAACTAAGCTTTCCCATTTGGTGCCGCGCCAGGCACAAAAATGGCCATATGGCTGGAGATGGGTCCCCCGCCCAAGGAGCCAGCAGGGAAAACTCTGCCTTGTTCTAAAGCTCTTTGGGAACTGCTTGCGTAGCCCCACAGACCTGGGGGCTGCGGGCTTTCCTGCTGCCTTCCGACTCAAAGCCACCCTTTCCCACTTGGCGCCGCGCCAGGCACAAAAATGGGCATATGGCTGGAGATGGGTCCCATGCCCAAAGAGCCTGCAGGGAAAACTATGCCTTGTTCTAAAGCTCTTTGGGAACCGCTTGCGTAGCCCCACAGACCTGGGGGCTGCGGGCTTTCCTGCTGCCTTCAGCCTCAAAACCACCCTTTCCCACTTGGTGCCGCGCCAGGCACAAAAATGGCCTTTGGCTGGAGATGGGTCCCCCGCCCAAATAGCCAGCAGGGAAAACTATGCCTTGTTCTAAAGCTCTTTGGGAACAACTTGCGTAGCCCCAAAGACCTGAGGGCTGCGGGCTTTCCTGCTGCCTTCAGCCTCAAAACGACCCTTTCCCACTTGGTGCCGCGCTAGGCACAAAAATGGCCAATGGCTGGAGATGGGTCCCATGCCCAAAGAGCCATCAGGGAAAACTATGCCTTGTTCTAAAGCTCTTTGGGAACCGCTTGCGTAGCCCCACAGACCTGGGGGCTGCGGGCTTTCCTGCTGCCTTCAGCCTCGACACCACCCTTTCGCACTTGGCGCCGCGCCAGGCACAAAAATGGCCATACGGCTGGAGATGTGTCCCATGCCCAAAGAGCCAGCAGGGAAAACTATGCCTTGTTCTAAAGCTCTTTGGGAACAACTTGCGTAGCCCCACAGACCTGGGGGCTGCGGGCTTTCCTGCTGCCTTCAGCCTCAAAACGACCCTTTCCCACTTCGTGCCGCGCAGGCACAAAAATGGCCAATGGCTGGAGATGGGTCCCATGCCCAAAGAGCCAGCAGGGAAAACTATGCCTTGTTCTAAAGCTCTTTGGGAACCGCTTGCATAGCCCCACAGACCTGGGGGCTGCGGGCTTTCCTGCTGCCTTCAGCCTCGACACCACCCTTTCCCACTTGGGGCCGCGCCAGGCACAAAAATGGCCTATGGCTGGAGATGGGTCCCCTGCCCAAGGAGCCAGCAGGGAAAACTATGCCTTGTTCTAAAGGTCTTTGGGAACCACTTGCGTAGCCCCACAGACCTGGGGCCTGCGGGCTTTCCTGCTGCCCTCAGCCTCAAAACTAAGCTTTCCCACTTGGCGCCGTGCCAGGCACAAAAATGGCCTATGGCTGGAGATGGGTCCCATGCCCAAAGAGCCAGCAGGGAAAATTATGCCTTCTTCTAAAGCTCTTTGGGAACCGCTTGCGTAGCCCCACAGACCTGGGGGCTGCGCGCTTTCCTGCTGCCTTCAGCCTCAAAACCACCCTTTCCCACTTGGCGCCGTGCCAGGCACAAAAATGGGCATATGGCTGGAGATGGGTCCCCCGCCCAAAGAGCCAGCAGGGAAAACTATGCCTTGTTCTAAAGCTCTTTGGGAACTTCTTGCGTTGTCCCACAGACCTGGGGGCTGCGGGCTTTCCTGCTGCCTTTAGCCTCAAAACCACCCTTTCCCACTTGGCGCCGTGCCAGGCACAAAAATGGGCATATGGCTGGAGATGGGTCCCCCGCCCAAAGAGCCAGCAGGGAAAACTATGCCTTGTTCTAAAGCTCTTTGGGAACTTCTTGCGTTGTCCCACAGACCTGGGGGCTGCGGGCTTTCCTGCTGCCTTTAGCCTCAAAACCACCCTTTCCCATTTGGTGCCGCGCCAGGCACAGAAATGGCCATACGGCTGGAGATGGATCCCATGCCCAAAGAGCCAGCAGGGAAAACTATGCCTTGTTCTAAAGCTCTTTGGGAACCGCTTGCGTAGCCCCACAGACCTGGGAGCTACGGGCCTTCCTGCTGCCTTCAGCCTCGACACCACCCTTTCCCACTTGGTGCCGCGCCAGGCACAAAAATGGCCATACGGCTGGAGATGGGTCCCCCGCCCAAAGAGCCAGCAGGGAAAACTATGCCTTGTTCTAAAGCTCTTTGGGAACCGCTTGTGTAGCCCCACAGACCTGGGGGCTGCGGGCTTTCCTGCTGCCTTCAGCCTCAAAACCACCCTTTCCCACTTGGTGCCGCGCCAGGCACAAAAATGGCCATATGGAAGGAGAAGGGTTCCCGCCCAAAGAGCCAGCAGGGAAAACTATGCCTTGTTCTAAATCTCTTTGGGAACAACTTGCGTAGCCCCACAGACCTGGGGGCTGCGGGCCTTCCTGCTGCCTTCAGCCTCGACACCACAATTTCCCTCTGGGCGCCGCGCCAAGCATAATAATGGCCATTCGGCTGGAGATGGGTCTCCCGTCCAAAGAGCCAGCAGGGAAAACTATGCCTTGTTCTAAAGGTCTTTAGGAACCGCTTGCGTAGCCCCACAGACCTGGGGGCTGCGGGCTTTCCTGCTGCCTTCAGCCTCAAAACTACGCTTTCACACTTGGTGCCGCGCCAGGCACAAAAATGGCCAATGGCTGGAGTTGGGTCCCATGCCCAAAGAGCCAGCAGGGAAAACTATGCCTTGTTCTAAAGCTCTTTGGGAACCACTTGCGTAGCCCCACAGACCTGGGGGCTGCGGGCTTTCCTGCTGCCTTCAGCCTCAAAACCACCCTTTCCCACTTGGTGCCGCGCCAGGCACAAAAATGGCCTTTGGCTGGAGATGGGTCCCCCGCCCAAATAGCCAGCAGGGAAAACTATGCCTTGTTCTAAAGCTCTTTGGGAACAACTTGCGTAGCCCCAAAGACCTGAGGGCTGCGGGCTTTCCTGCTGCCTTCAGCCTCAAAACGACCCTTTCCCACTTGGTGCCGCGCCAGGCACAAAAATGGCCAATGGCTGGAGATGGGTCCCATGCCCAAAGAGCCATCAGGGAAAACTATGCCTTGTTCTAAAGCTCTTTGGGAACCGCTTGCGTAGCCCCACAGACCTGGGGGCTGCGGGCTTTCCTGCTGCCTTCAGCCTCGACACCACCCTTTCGCACTTGGCGCCGCGCCAGGCACAAAAATGGCCATACGGCTGGAGATGTGTCCCATGCCCAAAGAGCCAGCAGGGAAAACTATGCCTTGTTCTAAAGCTCTTTGGGAACAACTTGCGTAGCCCCACAGACCTGGGGGCTGCGGGCTTTCCTGCTGCCTTCAGCCTCAAAACGACCCTTTCCCACTTCGTGCCGCGCAGGCACAAAAATGGCCAATGGCTGGAGATGGGTCCCATGCCCAAAGAGCCAGCAGGGAAAACTATGCCTTGTTCTAAAGCTCTTTGGGAACCGCTTGCATAGCCCCACAGACCTGGGGGCTGCGGGCTTTCCTGCTGCCTTCAGCCTCGACACCACCCTTTCCCACTTGGGGCCGCGCCAGGCACAAAAATGGCCTATGGCTGGAGATGGGTCCCCTGCCCAAAGAGCCAGCAGGGAAAACTATGCCTTGTTCTAAAGGTCTTTGGGAACCACTTGCGTAGCCCCACAGACCTGGGGGCTGCGGGCTTTCCTGCTGCCTTCAGCCTCGACACCACCCTTTCCCACTTGGCGCCGCGCCAGGCACAAAAATGGCCATATGGCTGGAAATGGGTCCCCCGCCCAAGGAGCCAGCAGGGAAAACTATGCCCTGTTCTAAAGCTCTTTGGGAACAACTTGCGTAGCCCCACAGACCTGGGGGCTGTGGGCTTTCCTGCTGCCTTCAGCCTCAAAGCCACCCTTTCCCACTTGGCGCCGTGCTAAGCACAAAAATGGGCATATGGCTGGAGATGGGTCCCCCGCCCAAAGAGCCAGCAGGGAAAACTATGCCTTGTTCTAAAGCTCTTTGGGAACCGCTTGCGTAGCCCCACAGAACTGGGGGCTGCGGGCTTTCCTGCTGCCTTTAGCCTCAAAACCACTCTTTCCATCTGGGCGCCGGGCCAGGCACAAAAATGGGCATATGGCTGGAGATGGGTCCCATGCCCAAAGAGCCAGCAGGGAAAACTATGCCTTGTTCTAAAGGTCTTTGGGAACCGCTTGCGTAGCCCCACAGACCTGGGGGCTGCGGGCTTTCCTGCTGCCTTCAACATCAAAACCACCCTTTCCCACTTTGTGCCGCGCCAGGCACAAAAATGGCCATACGGCTGGAGATGGGTCCCCCGCCCAAAGAGCCAGCAGGGAAAACTATGCCTTGTTCTAAAGCTCTTTGGGAACCGCTTGCGTAGCCCCAGAGACATGGGGGCTGCAGGCTTTCCTGCTGCCTTCAGCCTCGACACCACCCTTTCCCACTTGGCGCCGCGCCAGGCACAAAAATGGCCATACGGCTGGAGATGTGTCCCATGCCCAAAGAGCCAGCAGGGAAAACTATGCCTTGTTCTAAAGCTCTTTGGGAACAACTTGCGTAGCCCCACAGACCCGGGGGCTGCGGGCTTTCCTGCTGCCTTCAGCCTCAAAGCCACCCTTTCCCACTTGGCGCTGTGCTAAGCACAAAAATGGGCATATGGCTGGAGATGGGTCCCCCGCCCAAGGAGCCAGCAGGGAAAACTATGCCTTGTTCTAAAGGTCTTTGGGAACTTCTTGCGTTGTCCCACAGACCTGGGGGCTGCGGGCTTTCCTGCTGCCTTTAGCCTCAAAACCACTCTTTCCATCTGGGCGCCGGGCCAGGCACAAAAATGGGCATATGGCTGGAGATGGGTCCCATGCCCAAAGAGCCAGCAGGGAAAACTATGCCTTGTTCTAAAGCTCTTTGGGAACCGCTTGCATAGCCCCACAGACCTGGGGGCTGCGGGCTTTCCTGCTGCCTTCAGCCTCGACACCACCCTTTCCCACTTGGCGCCGCGCCAGGCACAAAAATGGCCTATGGCTGGAGATGGGTCCCCCGCCCAAGGAGCCAGCAGGGAAAACTATGCCTTGTTCTAAAGGTCTTTGGGAACCACTTGCGTAGCCCCACAGACCTGGGGCCTGCGGGCTTTCCTGCTGTCCTCAGCCTCAAAACTAAGCTTTCCCATTTGGTGCCGCGCCAGGCACAAAAATGGCCAATGGCTGGAGATGGGTCCCATGCCCAAAGAGCCAGCAGGGAAAACTATGCCTTGTTCTAAAGCTCTTTGGGAACCGCTTGCGTAGCCCCACAGACCTGGGGGCTGCGGGCTTTCCTGCTGCCTTCAGCCTCAAAACCACCCTTTCCCTCTGGGCGCCGTGCCAGGCACAAAAAAGGCCTATGGCTGGAGATGGGTCCCCCGCCCAAAGAGCCAGCAGGGAAAACTATGCCTTGTTCTAAATCTCTTTGGGAACCGCTTGCGTAGCCCCACGGACCTAGGGGCTGTGGGCTTTCCTGCTGCCTTCAGACTCGACACCATGCTTTCCCACTTGGCGCCGCGCCAGGCACAAAAATGGCCATACGGCTGGAGATGGGTCCCCCGCCCAAGGAGCCAGCAGGGAAAACTATGCCTTGTTCTAATGCTCTTTGGGAACAGATTCGTAGCGCCAGAGACCTGGGGGCTGCGGGCTTTCCTGCTGCCTTCAGCCTCAAAACCACTCTTTCCATCTGGGCGCCAGGCTAGGCACAAAAATGGGCATATGGCTGGAGATGGGTCCCCCGCCCAAAAGAGCCAGCAGGGAAAACTATGCCTTGTTCTAAAGGTCTTTGGGAACAACTTGCGTAGCCCCACAGACCTGGGGGCTGCGGGCTTTCCTGCTGCCTTCACCCTCAAAACCACCCTTTCACACTTGGCGCCGTGCCAGGCACAAAAATGGCCTATGGCTGGAGATGGGTCCCATGCCCAAAGAGCCAGCAGTGAAAATTATGCCTTGTTCTAAAGCTCTTTGGGAACCGCTTGCGTAGCCCCACGGACCTAGGGGCTGTGGGCTTTCCTGCTGCCTTCAGCCTCGACACCACCCTTTCCCACTTGGCGCCGCGCCAGGCACAAAAATGGCCATACGGCTGGAGATGGGTCCCCCGCCCAAAGAGCCAGCAGGGAAAACTATGCCTTGTTCTAAAGCTCTTTGGGAACCACTTGCGTAGCCCCACAGACCTGGGGCCTGCGGGCTTTGCTGCTGCCTTCAGACTCGACACCACCCTTTCCCACTTGGCGCCGCGCCAGGCACAAAAATGGCCATATGGCTGGAGATGGGTCCCATGCCCAAAGAGCCAGCAGGGAAAACTATGCCTTGTTCTAAAGCTCTTTGGGAACTTCTTGCGTTGTCCCACAGACCTGGGGGCTGCGGGCTTTCCTGCTGCTTTTAGCCTCAAAACCACTCTTTCCATCTGGGCGCCGGGCCAGGCACAAAAATGGCATATGGCTAGAGATGGGTCCCATGCCCAAAGAGCCAGGAGGGAAAACTATGCCTTGTTCTAAAGCTCTTTGGGAACCACTTGCGTAGCCCCACAGACCTGGGGGCTACGGGCTTTCCTGCTGCCTTCAACATCAAAACCACCCTTTCCCACTTTGTGCCGCGCCAGGCACAAAAATGGCCATACGGCTGGAGATGGGTCCCCCGCCCAAAGAGCCAGCAGGGAAAACTATGCCTTGTTCTAAATCTCTTTGGGAACCGCTTGCGTAGCCCCAGAGACATGGGGGCTGCAGGCTTTCCTGCTGCCTTCAGCCTCGACACCACCCTTTCCCACTTGGCGCCGCGCCAGGCACAAAAATGGCCATACGGCTGGAGATGTGTCCCATGCCCAAAGAGCCAGCAGGGAAAACTATGCCTTGTTCTAAAGCTCTTTGGGAACAACTTGCGTAGCCCCACAGACCCGGGGGCTGCGGGCTTTCCTGCTGCCTTCAGCCTCAAAACGACCCTTTCCCACTTGGTGCCGCGCCAGGCACAAAAATGGCCAATGGCTGGAGATGGGTCCCCCGCCCAAGGAGCCAGCAGGGAAAACTATGCCTTGTTCTAAAGCTCTTTGGGAACAGATTCGTAGCCCCACAGACCTGGGGGCTGCGGGCTTTCCTGCTGCCTTCAGCCTCAAAGCCACCCTTTCCCACTTGGCGCTGTGCTAAGCACAAAAATGGGCATATGGCTGGAGATGGGTCCCCCGCCCAAGGAGCCAGCAGGGAAAACTATGCCTTGTTCTAAAGCTCTTTGGGAACTTCTTGCGTTGTCCCACAGACCTGGGGGCTGCGGGCTTTCCTGCTGCCTTTAGCCTCAAAACCACTCTTTCCATCTGGGCGCCGGGCCAGGCACAAAAATGGGCATATGGCTGGAGATGGGTCCCATGCCCAAAGAGCCAGCAGGGAAAACTATGCCTTGTTCTAAAGCTCTTTGGGAACCGCTTGCATAGCCCCACAGACCTGGGGGCTGCGGGCTTTCCTGCTGCCTTCAGCCTCGACACCACCCTTTCCCACTTGGCGCCGCGCCAGGCACAAAAATGGCCTATGGCTGGAGATGGGTCCCCCGCCCAAGGAGCCAGCAGGGAAAACTATGCCTTGTTCTAAAGGTCTTTGGGAACCACTTGCGTAGCCCCACAGACCTGGGGCCTGCGGGCTTTCCTGCTGTCCTCAGCCTCAAAACTAAGCTTTCCCATTTGGTGCCGCGCCAGGCACAAAAATGGCCAATGGCTGGAGATGGGTCCCATGCCCAAAGAGCCAGCAGGGAAAACTATGCCTTGTTCTAAAGCTCTTTGGGAACCGCTTGCGTAGCCCCACAGACCTGGGGGCTGCGGGCTTTCCTGCTGCCTTCAGCCTCAAAACCACCCTTTCCCTCTGGGCGCCGTGCCAGGCACAAAAAAGGCCTATGGCTGGAGATGGGTCCCCCGCCCAAAGAGCCAGCAGGGAAAACTATGCCTTGTTCTAAATCTCTTTGGGAACCGCTTGCGTAGCCCCACGGACCTAGGGGCTGTGGGCTTTCCTGCTGCCTTCAGACTCGACACCATGCTTTCCCACTTGGCGCCGCGCCAGGCACAAAAATGGCCATACGGCTGGAGATGGGTCCCCCGCCCAAGGAGCCAGCAGGGAAAACTATGCCTTGTTCTAATGCTCTTTGGGAACAGATTTGTAGCGCCAGAGACCTGGGGGCTGCGGGCTTTCCTGCTGCCTTCAGCCTCAAAACCACTCTTTCCATCTGGGCGCCAGGCTAGGCACAAAAATGGGCATATGGCTGGAGATGGGTCCCCCGCCCAAAAGAGCCAGCAGGGAAAACTATGCCTTGTTCTAAAGGTCTTTGGGAACAACTTGCGTAGCCCCACAGACCTGGGGGCTGCGGGCTTTCCTGCTGCCTTCACCCTCAAAACCACCCTTTCACACTTGGCGCCGTGCCAGGCACAAAAATGGCCTATGGCTGGAGATGGGTCCCATGCCCAAAGAGCCAGCAGTGAAAATTATGCCTTGTTCTAAAGCTCTTTGGGAACCGCTTGCGTAGCCCCACGGACCTAGGGGCTGTGGGCTTTCCTGCTGCCTTCAGCCTCGACACCACCCTTTCCCACTTGGCGCCGCGCCAGGCACAAAAATGGCCATACGGCTGGAGATGGGTCCCCCGCCCAAAGAGCCAGCAGGGAAAACTATGCCTTGTTCTAAAGCTCTTTGGGAACCACTTGCGTAGCCCCACAGACCTGGGGCCTGCGGGCTTTGCTGCTGCCTTCAGACTCGACACCACCCTTTCCCACTTGGCGCCGCGCCAGGCACAAAAATGGCCATATGGCTGGAGATGGGTCCCATGCCCAAAGAGCCAGCAGGGAAAACTATGCCTTGTTCTAAAGCTCTTTGGGAACTTCTTGCGTTGTCCCACAGACCTGGGGGCTGCGGGCTTTCCTGCTGCTTTTAGCCTCAAAACCACTCTTTCCATCTGGGCGCCGGGCCAGGCACAAAAATGGCATATGGCTAGAGATGGGTCCCATGCCCAAAGAGCCAGGAGGGAAAACTATGCCTTGTTCTAAAGCTCTTTGGGAACCACTTGCGTAGCCCCACAGACCTGGGGGCTGCGGGCTTTCCTGCTGCCTTCAACTTCAAAACCACCCTTTCCCACTTGGTGCCGCGCCAGGCACAATAATGGCCATACGGCTGGAGATGGGTCCCATGCCCAAAGAGCCAGCAGTGAAAACTATGCCTTGTTCTAAAGCTCTTTGGGAACCGCTTGCGTAGCCCCACAGACCTGGGGGCTGCGGGCCTTCCTGCTGCCTTCAGCCTCGACACCACCCTTTCCCACTTGGCGCCGCACCAGGCACAAAAATGGCCTATGGCTGGAGTTTGGTCCCTTGCCCAAGGAGCCAGCAGGGAAAACTATGCCTTGTTCTAAAGGTCTTTGGGAACCACTTGCGTAGCCCCACAGACCTGGGGGCTGCGGGCTTTCCTGCTGCCTTCAACATCAAAACCACCCTTTCCCACTTTGTGCCGCGCCAGGCACAAAAATGGCCATACGGCTGGAGATGGGTCCCCCGGCCAAAGAGCCAGCAGGGAAAACTATGCCTTGTTCTAAAGCTCTTTGGGAACCGCTTGCGTAGCCCCAGAGACATGGGGGCTGCGGGCTTTCCTGCTGCCTTCAGCCTCGACACCACCCTTTCGCACTTGGCGCCGCGCCAGGCACAAAAATGGCCATACGGCTGGAGATGTGTCCCATGCCCAAAGAGCCAGCAGGGAAAACTATGCCTTGTTCTAAAGCTCTTTGGGAACAACTTGCGTAGCCCCACAGACCTGGGGGCTGCGGGCTTTCCTGCTGCCTTCAGCCTCAAAACGACCCTTTCCCACTTGGTGCCGCGCCAGGCACAAAAATGGCCAATGGCTGGAGATGGGTCCCATGCCCAAAGAGCCAGCAGGGAAAACTATGCCTTGTTCTAAAGCTCTTTGGGAACCACTTGCGTAGCCCCACAGACCTGGGGGCTGCGGGCTTTCCTGCTGCCTTCAGCCTCGACACCACC
>NW_026529549.1:0-113746 GCF_028500815.1 Rissa tridactyla
GCGCCAGCCTGCGAAGCATTTTCCGGTAGGGCCGCGTCTCTGGCGACAGCTCCCACGCCCGAAGAGCCAGGAGGGGAAAGCCGTGCCTCGTTGGAAAGCTCTTTGGCAGCCGCTCGCGTGGCCCCACAGCCCGTGGGGCTGCGGGCTTTCCGGCGGCTGTCAGCCTCGGCGACACCGGCGCCCATGTGGCGCCGCCGCGCCAGCCTGCGAAGCATTTTCCGGTAGGGCCGCGGCTCTGGCGACAGCTCCCACGCCCGAAGAGCCAGGAGGGAAAGCCGTGCCTCGTTGGAAAGCTCTTTGGCAGCCGCTCGCGTGGCCCCACAGCCCGTGGGGCTGCGGGCTTTCCGGCGGCCGTCAGCCTCGGCGCCACCGGCGCCCACGTGGCGCTGCCGCGCCAGCCTGCGAAGCATTTTCGGGTAGGGCCGCTTCTCTGGCGACAGCTCCCACGCCCGAAGAGCCAGGAGGGAAAGCCGTGCCTCGTTGGAAAGCTCTTTGGCAGCCGCTTGCATGGCCCCACAGCCCGTGGGGCTGCGGGCTTTCCGGCGGCCATCAGCCTCGGCGACACCAGGGCACACGTGGCGCCGCCGCGCCAGCCTGCGAAGCATTTTCCGGTAGGACCGCGGCTCTGGCGACAGCTCCCACGCCCGAAGAGCCAGGAGGGAAAGCCGTGCCTCGTTGGAAAGCTCTTTGGCAGCCGCTTGCGTGGTCCTACAGCCCGTGGGGCTGCGGGCTTTCCGGCAGCCGTCAGCCTCGGCGACACCGGCGCCCACGTGGCGCCGCCGCGCCAGCCTGCGAAGCATTTTCCGGTAGGGCCGCGGACAGCTCCCACGCCCGAAGAGCCAGGAGGGAAAGCCGTGCCTCGTTGGAAAGCTCTTTGGAAGCCGCTCGCGTGGCCCCACAGCCCGTGGGGCTGCGTGCTTTCCGGCGGCCGTCAGCTTCGGCGACACCTGCGACCACGTGGCGCCGCGGCGCCAGCCTGCGAAGCATTTTCCGGTAGGGCCGCGGCACTGGTGACAGCTCCCACGCCCGAAGAGCCAGGAGGGAAAGCCGTGCCTCGTTGGAAAGCTCTTTGGCAGCCGCTCGCGTGGCCCCACAGCCCGTGGGGCTGCGGGCTTTCCGGCGGCCGTCAGCCTCGGCGACACCGGCGCCCACGTGGCGCCGCCACGCCAGCCTGCGAAGCATTTTCCGGTAGGGCTGCGTCTCTGGCGACAGCTCCCACGCCCGAAGAGCCAGGAGGGAAAGCCGTGCCTCGTTGGAAAGCTCTTTGGCAGCCGCTCGCGTGGCCCCACAGCCCGTGGGGCTGCGGGCTTTCCGGCGGCCGTCAGCCTCGGCGACACCGGCGCCCCCGTGGCGCCGCCGCGCCAGCCTGCGAAGCATTTTACGGTAGGGCTGCGTCTCTGGCGACAGCTCCCACGCCCCGAAGAGCCAGGAGGGAAAGCCGTGCCTCGTCGGAAAGCTCTTTGGCAGCCGCTCGTGGGGCCCCACAGCCCGTGGGGCTGCGGGCTTTCCGGCGGCCGTCAGCCTCGGCGACACCTGCTACCACGTGGCGCCGCCGCGCCAGCCTGCGAAGCATTTTCCGGTAGGGCCGCGTCTCTGGCGACAGCTCCCACGCCCGAAGAGCCAGGAGGGAAAGCCGTGCCTCGTTGGAAAGCTCTTTGGCAGCCGCTCGCGTGGCCCCACAGCCCGTGGGGCTGCGGGCTTTCCGGCGGCCGTCAGCCTCGGCGACACCAGTGCCCACGTGGCGCCGCCACGCCAGTCTGAGAAGCATTTTCCGGTAGGGCCGCGGCTCTGGCGACAGCTCCCACGCCCGAAGAGCCAGGAGGGAAAGCCGTGCCTTGTTGGAAACCTCTTTGGCAGCCGCTCGCGTGGCCCCACAGCCCGTGGGGCTGCGGGCTTTTTGGCGGCCGTCAGCCTCGGCGATACCATTGCCCACGTGGCGCCGCCGCGCCAGCCTGCGAAGCATTTTCCGGTAGGGCCGCGTCTCTGGCGACAGCTCCCACGCCCGAAGAGCCAGGAGGGAAAGCCGTGCCTCGTTGGAAAGCTCTTTGGCAGCCGCTCGCGTGGCCCCACAGCCCGTGGGGCTGCGGGATTTTCGGCGGCCGTCAGCCTCGGCGCCACCTGCGCCCACGTGGCGCCGCCGCACCAGCCTGCGAAGCATTTTCCGGTAGGGCCGCGTCTCTGGCGACAGCTCCCACGCCCGAAGAGCCAGGAGGGAAAGCCGTGCCTCGTTGGAAAGCTCTTTGGCAGCCGCTCGCGTGGCCCCACAGCCCGTGGGGCTGCGGGCTTTCCGGCAGCCGTCAGCCTCGGCGACACCGGCGCCCACGTGGCGCCGCCGCGCCCGCCTGCAAAGCATTTTCCGGTAGGGCCACGGCTCTGGCGACAGCTCCCACGCCCGAAGAGCCAGGAGGGAAAGGCCGTGCCTCGTTGGAAAGCTCTTTGGCAGCCGCTCGCGTGGCCCCACAGCCCGTGGGGCTGCGGGCTTTCTGGCGGCCGTCAGCCTCGGCGCCACCGGCGCCCACGTGGTGCCGCCGCGCCAGCCTGCGAAGCATTTTCCGGTAGGGCCGCGGCTCTGGCGACAGCTCCCACGCCCCGAAGAGCCAGGAGGGAAAGCCGTGCCTCCTTGGAAAGCTCTTTGGCAGCCGCTCGCGTGGTCCTACATCCCGTGGGGCTGCGGGCTTTCCGGTGGCCGTCAGCCTCGGCGACACCGGCGCCCACGTGGCGCCGCCGCGCCAGCCTGCGAAGCATTTTCCGGTAGGGCCGCGTCTCTGGCGACAGCTCCCACGCCCGAAGAGCCAGGAGGGAAAGCCGTGCCTCGTTGGAAAGCTCTTTGGCAGCCGCTCGCGTGGCCCCACAGCCCGTGGGGCTGCGGGCTTTCCGGCGGCCGTCAGCCTCGGCAACACCAGTGCCCACGTGGCGCCGCCACGCCAGTCTGAGAAGCATTTTCCGGTAGGGCCGCGGCTCTGGCGACAGCTCCCACGCCCGAAGAGCCAGGAGGGAAAGCCGTGCCTTGTTGGAAACCTCTTTGGCAGCCGCTCGCGTGGCCCCACAGCCCGTGGGGCTGCGGGCTTTTTGGCGGCCGTCAGCCTCGGCGATACCATTGCCCACGTGGCGCCGCCGCGCCAGCCTGCGAAGCATTTTCCGCTAGGGCCGCGGCTCTGGCGACAGCTCCCACGCCCGAAGAGCCAGGAGGGAAAGCCGTGCCTCGTTGGAAAGCTCTTTGGCAGCCGCTCGCGTGGCCCCACAGCCCGTGGGGCTGCGGGATTTTCGGCGGCCGTCAGCCTCGGCGCCACCTGCGCCCACGTGGCGCCGCCGCACCAGCCTGCGAAGCATTTTCCGGTAGGGCCGCGGCTCTGGCGACAGCTCCCACGCCCGAAGAGCCAGGAGGGAAAGCCGTGCCTCGTTGGAAAGCTCTTTGGCAGCCGCTCGCGTGGCCCCACAGCCCGTGGGGCTGCGGGCTTTCCGGCAGCCGTCAGCCTCGGCGACACCGGCGCCCACGTGGCGCCGCCGCGCCCGCCTGCAAAAGCATTTTCCGGTAGGGCCACGGCTCTGGCGACAGCTCCCACGCCCGAAGAGCCAGGAGGGAAAGCCGTGCCTCGTTGGAAAGCTCTTTGGCAGCCGCTCGCGTGGCCCCACAGCCCGTGGGGCTGCGGGCTTTCTGGCGGCCGTCAGGCTCGGCGCCACCGGCGCCCACGTGGTGCCGCCGCCCCAGCCTGCGAAGCATTTTCCGGTAGGGCCGTGGCTCTGGCGACAGCTCCCACGCCCGAAGAGCCAGGAGGGAAAGCCGTGCCTCGTTGGAAAGCTCTTGGGCAGCCGCTCGCGTGGCCCCACAGCCCGTGGGGCTGCGGGGCTTTCCGGCGGCCGTCAGCCTCGGCGACACCTGCGACCACGTGGTGCCGCCGCGCCAGCCTGCGAAGCATTTTCCGGTAGGGCCGCGGCTCTGGCGACAGCTCCCACGCCCGAAGAGCCAGGAGGGAAAGCCGTGCCTTGTTGGAAACCTCTTTGGCAGCCGCTCGCGTGGCCCCACAGCCCGTGGGGCTGCGGGCTTTTCGGCGGCCGTCAGCCTCGGCGACACCAGTGCCCACGTGGCGCCGCCGCGCCAGCCTGCGAAGCATTTTCCGGTAGGGCCGCGGCTCTGGCGACAGCTCCCACGCCCGAAGAGCCAGGAGGGAAAGCCGTGCCTCGTTGGAAAGCTCTTTGGCAGCCGCTCGCGTGGCCCCACAGCCCGTGGGGCTGCGGGCTTTCCGGCGGCCGTCAGCCTCGGCGACACCTGCGCCCACGTGGCGCCGCCGCGCCAGCCTGCGAAGCATTTTCCGGTAGGGCCGCGTCTCTGGCGACAGCTCCCACGCCCAAAGAGCCAGGAGGGAAAGCCGTGCCTCGTTGGAAAGCTCTTTGGCAGCCGCTCGCGTGGCCCCACAGCCCGTGGGGCTGCGGGCTTTCCGGCGGCCGTCAGCCTCGGGTGGACACCAGTGCCCACGTGGCGCCGCCGCGCCAGCCTGCGAAGCATTTTCCGACAGGGCCGCGGCTCTGGCGACAGCTCCCACGCCCGAAGAGCCAGGAGGGAAAGCCGTGCCTCGTTGGAAAGCTCTTTGGCAGCCGCTCGCGTGGCCCCACAGCCCGTGGGGCTGCGGGCTTTCCGGCGGCCGTCAGCCTCGGCGCCACCGGCGCCCACGTGGCGCCGCCGCGCCAGCCTGCGAAGCATTTTCCGGTAGGTCCGCGTCTCTGGTGACAGCTCCCACGCCCGAAGAGCCAGGAGGGAAAGCCGTGCCTCGTTGGAAAGCTCTTTGGCAGCCGCTCGCATGGCCCCATAGCCCGTGGGGCTGCGGGCTTTCCGGCGGCCATCAGCCTCGGCGACACCTGCGACCACGTGGCGCCACCGCGCCAGCCTGCGAAGCATTTTCCGGTAGTGCCGCGTCTCTGGCGACAGCTCCCACGCCCGAAGAGCCAGGAGGGAAAGCCGTGCCTCGTTGGAAAGCTCTTTGGCAGCCGCTCGCGTGGCCCCACATCCCGTGGGGCTGCGGGGCTTTCCGGCGGCCGTCAGCCTCGGCGACACCGGCGCCCACGTGGCGCCGCCAAGCCAGCCTGCGAAGCATTTTCCAGTAGGGCCGCGGCTGTGGCGACAGCTCCCACGCCCGAAGAGCCAGGAGGGAAAGCCGTGCCTCGTTGGATAGCTCTTTGGCAGCCGCTCGCGTGGCCCCACAGCCCGTGGGGCTGCGGGCTTTCCGGCGGCCGTCAGCCTCGGCGACACCGGCGCCCACGTGGCGCCGCCGCGCCAGCCTGCGAAGCATTTTCCGGTAGGGCCGCGGCTCTGGCGACAGCTCCCACGCCCGAAGAGCCAGGAGGGAAAGCCGTGCCTCGTTGGAAAGCTCTTTGGCAGCCGCTCGCATGGTCCCATAGCCCGTGGGGCTGCGGGCTTTCCGGCGGCCATCAGCCTCGGCGACACCAGGGCACACGTGGCGCCGCCGCGCCAGCCTGCGAAGCATTTTCCGGTAGGGCCGCGGCTCTGGCGACAGCTCCCACGCCCGAAGAGCCAGGAGGGAAAGCCGTGCCTCGTTGGAAAGCTCTTTGGCAGCCGCTCGCGTGGCCCCACAGCCCGTGGGGCTGCGGGCTTTCCGGCGGCCGTCAGCCTCGGTGACACCAGTGCCCACGTGGCGCCGCCGCGCCAGCCTGCGAAGCATTTTCCGGTAGGGCCGCGGCTCTGGCGACAGCTCCCACGCCCGAAGAGCCAGGAGGGAAAGCCGTGCCTCGTTGGAAAGCTCTTTGGCAGCCGCTCGCGTGGTCCTACAGCCCGTGGGGCTGCGGGCTTTCCGGCGGCCGTCAGCCTCGGCGCCACCGGCGCCCACGTGGCGCCGCCGCGCGCCAGCCTGCGAAGCATTTTCCGGTAGGTCCGCGTCTCTGGTGACAGCTCCCACGCCCGAAGAGCCAGGAGGGAAAGCCGTGCCTCGTTGGAAAGCTCTTTGGCAGCCGCTCGCATGGCCCCATAGCCCGTGGGGCTGCGGGCTTTCCGGCGGCCATCAGCCTCGGCGACACCTGCGACCACGTGGCGCCGCCGCGCCAGCCTGCGAAGCATTTTCCGGTAGGGCCGCGTCTCTGGCGACAGCTCCCACGCCCGAAGAGCCAGGAGGGAAAGCCGTGCCTCGTTGGAAAGCTCTTTGGCAGCCGCTCGCGTGGCCCCACATCCCGTGGGGCTGCGGGCTTTCCGCCGGCCGTCAGCCTCGGCGACACCGGCGCCCACGTGGCGCCGCCAAGCCAGCCTGCGAAGCATTTTCCAGTAGGGCCGCGGCTGTGGCGACAGCTCCCACGCCCGAAGAGCCAGGAGGGAAAGCCGTGCCTCGTTGGATAGCTCTTTGGCAGCCGCTCGCGTGGCCCCACAGCCCGTGGGGCTGCGGGCTTTCCGGCGGCCGTCAGCCTCGGCGACACCGGCGCCCACGTGGCGCCGCCGCGCCAGCCTGCGAAGCATTTTCCGGTAGGGCCGCGGCTCTGGCGACAGCTCCCACGCCCGAAGAGCCAGGAGGGAAAGCCGTGCCTCGTTGGAAAGCTCTTTGGCAGCCGCTCGCATGGTCCCATAGCCCGTGGGGCTGCGGGCTTTCCGGCGGCCATCAGCCTCGGCGACACCAGGGCACACGTGGCGCCACCGCGCCAGCCTGCGAAGCATTTTCCGGTAGGGCCGCGGCTCTGGCGACAGCTCCCACGCCCGAAGAGCCAGGAGGGAAAGCCGTGCCTCGTTGGAAAGCTCTTTGGCAGCCGCTCGCGTGGCCCCACAGCCCGTGGGGCTGCGGGCTTTCCGGCGGCCGTCAGCCTCGGCGACACCGGCGCCCCCGTGGCGCCGCCGCGCCAGCCTGCGAAGCATTTTCCGGTAGGGCCGCGGCTCTGGCGACAGCTCCCACGCCCGAAGAGCCAGGAGGGAAAGCCGTGCCTCGTTGGAAAGCTCTTTGGCAGCCGCTCGCGTGGCCCCACAGCCCGTGGGGCTGCGGGCCTTCCGGCGGCCGTCAGCCTCGGCGACACCAGTGCCCACGTGGCGCCGCCACGCCAGCCTGAGAAGCATTTTCCGGTAGGGCCGCGGCTCTGGCGACAGCTCCCACGCCCGAAGAGCCAGGAGGGAAAGCCGTGCCTCGTTGGAAAGCTCTTTGGCAGCCGCTCGCGTGGCCCCACAGCCCGTGGGGCTGCGGGCTTTCCGGCGGCCGTCAGCCTCGGCGACACCGGCGCCCCCGTGGCGCCGCCGCGCCAGCCTGCGAAGCATTTTCCGGTAGGGCTGCGTCTCTGGCGACAGCTCCCACGCCCGAAGAGCCAGGAGGGAAAGCCGTGCCTCGTCGGAAAGCTCTTTGGCAGCCGCTCGTGGGGCCCCACAGCCCGTGGGGCTGCGGGCTTTCCGGCGGCCGTCAGCCTCGGCGACACCTGCTACCACGTGGCGCCGCCGCGCCAGCCTGCGAAGCATTTTCCGGTAGGGCCGCGTCTCTGGCGACAGCTCCCACGCCCGAAGAGCCAGGAGGGAAAGCCGTGCCTCGTTGGAAAGCTCTTTGGCAGCCGCTCGCGTGGCCCCACAGCCCGTGGGGCTGCGGGCTTTCCGGCGGCTGTCAGCCTCGGCGACACCGGCGCCCATGTGGCGCCGCCGCGCCAGCCTGCGAAGCATTTTCCGGTAGGGCCGCGGCTCTGGCGACAGCTCCCACGCCCGAAGAGCCAGGAGGGAAAGCCGTGCCTCGTTGGAAAGCTCTTTGGCAGCCGCTCGCGTGGCCCCACAGCCCGTGGGGCTGCGGGCTTTCCGGCGGCCGTCAGCCTCGGCGCCACCGGCGCCCACGTGGCGCTGCCGCGCCAGCCTGCGAAGCATTTTCGGGTAGGGCCGCTTCTCTGGCGACAGCTCCCACGCCCGAAGAGCCAGGAGGGAAAGCCGTGCCTCGTTGGAAAGCTCTTTGGCAGCCGCTTGCATGGCCCCACAGCCCGTGGGGCTGCGGGCTTTCCGGCGGCCATCAGCCTCGGCGACACCAGGGCACACGTGGCGCCGCCGCGCCAGCCTGCGAAGCATTTTCCGGTAGGACCGCGGCTCTGGCGACAGCTCCCACGCCCGAAGAGCCAGGAGGGAAAGCCGTGCCTCGTTGGAAAGCTCTTTGGCAGCCGCTCGCGTGGTCCTACAGCCCGTGGGGCTGCGGGCTTTCCGGCAGCCGTCAGCCTCGGCGACACCGGCGCCCACGTGGCGCCGCCGCGCCAGCCTGCGAAGCATTTTCCGGTAGGGCCGCGGCACTGGCGACAGCTCCCACGCCCGAAGAGCCAGGAGGGAAAGCCGTGCCTCGTTGGAAAGCTCTTTGGAAGCCGCTCGCGTGGCCCCACAGCCCGTGGGGCTGCGTGCTTTCCGGCGGCCGTCAGCTTCGGCGACACCTGCGACCACGTGGCGCCGCGGCGCCAGCCTGCGAAGCATTTTCCGGTAGGGCCGCGGCACTGGTGACAGCTCCCACGCCCGAAGAGCCAGGAGGGAAAGCCGTGCCTCGTTGGAAAGCTCTTTGGCAGCCGCTCGCGTGGCCCCACAGCCCGTGGGGCTGCGGGCTTTCCGGCGGCCGTCAGCCTCGGCGACACCGGCGCCCACGTGGCGCCGCCACGCCAGCCTGCGAAGCATTTTCCGGTAGGGCTGCGTCTCTGGCGACAGCTCCCACGCCCGAAGAGCCAGGAGGGAAAGCCGTGCCTCGTTGGAAAGCTCTTTGGCAGCCGCTCGCGTGGCCCCACAGCCCGTGGGGCTGCGGGCTTTCCGGCGGCCGTCAGCCTCGGCGACACCTGCGACCACGTGGCGCCGCCGCGCCAGCCTGCGAAGCATTTTCCGGTAGGGCCGCGGCTCTGGCGACAGCTCCCACGCCCGAAGAGCCAGGAGGGAAAGCCGTGCCTTGTTGGAAACCTCTTTGGCAGCCGCTCGCGTGGCCCCACAGCCCGTGGGGCTGCGGGCTTTTCGGCGGCCATCAGCCTCGGCGACACCAGTGCCCACGTGGCGCCACCGCGCCAGCCTGCGAAGCATTTTCCGGTAGGGCCGCGGCTGTGGCGACAGCTCCCACGCCCGAAGAGCCAGGAGGGAAAGCCGTGCCTCGTTGGAAAGCTCTTTGGCAGCCGCTCGCGTGGCCCCACAGCCCGTGGGGCTGCGGGCTTTTCGGCGGCCGTCAGCCTCGGCGCCACCTGCGCCCACGTGGCGCCGCCGCACCAGCCTGCGAAGCATTTTCCGGTAGGGCCGCGGCTCTGGCGACAGCTCCCACTCCCGAAGAGCCAGGAGGGAAAGCCGTGCCTCGTTGGAAAGCTCTTTGGCAGCCGCTCGCGTGGCCCCACAGCCCGTGGGGCTGCGGGCTTTCCGGCGGCCGTCAGCCTCGGCGCCACCGGCGCCCACGTGGCGCCGCCGCGCCAGCCTGCGAAGCATTTTCCGGTAGGGCCGCGTCTCTGGTGACAGCTCCCACGCCCGAAGAGCCAGGAGGGAAAGCCGTGCCTCGTTGGAAAGCTCTTTGGCAGCCGCTCGCATGGCCCCATAGCCCGTGGGGCTGCGGGCTTTCCGGCGGCCATCAGCCTCGGCGACACCTGCGCCCACGTGGCGCCGCCGCGCCAGCCTGCGAAGCATTTTCCGGTAGGGCCGCGTCTCTGGCGACAGCTCCCACGCCCGAAGAGCCAGGAGGGAAAGCTGTGCCTCGTTGGAAAGCTCTTTGGCAGCCGCTCGCGTGGCCCCACATCCCGTGGGGCTGCGGGCTTTCCGGCGGAGGTCAGCCTCGGCGACACCGGCGCCCACGTGGCGCCGCCAAGCCAGCCTGCGAAGCATTTTCCAGTAGGGCCGCGGCTGTGGCGACAGCTCCCACGCCCGAAGAGCCAGGAGGGAAAGCCGTGCCTCGTTGGATAGCTCTTTGGCAGCCGCTCGCGTGGCCCCACAGCCCGTGGGGCTGCGGGCTTTCCGGCGGCCGTCAGCCTCGGCGACACCGGCGCCCACGTGGCGCCGCCGCGCCAGCCTGCGAAGCATTTTCCGGTAGGGCCGCGGCTCTGGCGACAGCTCCCACGCCCGAAGAGCCAGGAGGGAAAGCCGTGCCTCGTTGGAAAGCTCTTTGGCAGCCGCTCGCATGGTCCCATAGCCCGTGGGGCTGCGGGCTTTGCGGCGGCCATCAGCCTCGGCGACACCAGGGCACACGTGGCGCCGCCGCGCCAGCCTGCGAAGCATTTTCCGGTAGGGCCGCGTCTCTGGCGACAGCTCCCACGCCCGAAGAGCCAGGAGGGAAAGCCGTGCCTCGTTGGAAAGCTCTTTGGCAGCCGCTCGCGTGGTCCTACATCCCGTGGGGCTGCGGGCTTTCCGGTGGCCGTCAGCCTCGGCGACACCGGCGCCCACGTGGCGTCGCCGCGCCAGCCTGCGAAGCATTTTCTGGTAGGGCCGCGGCTCTGGCGGCAGCTCCCACGCCCGAAGAGCCAGGAGGGAAAGCCGTGCCTCGTTGGAAAGCTCTTTGGCAGCCGCTCGCGTGGCCCCACAGCCCGTGGGGCTGCGGGCTTTCCGGCGGCCGTCAGCCTCGGCGACACCAGTGCCCACGTGGCGCCGCCACGCCAGCCTGAGAAGCATTTTCCGGTAGGGCCGCGTCTCTGGCGACAGCTCCCACGCCCGAAGAGCCAGGAGGGAAAGCCGTGCCTCGTTGGAAAGCTCTTTGGCAGCCGCTCGCGTGGCCCCACAGCCGTGGGGCTGCGGGCTTTCCGGCGGCCGTCAGCCTCGGCGCCACCGGCGCCCCCGTGGCGCCGCCGCGCCAGCCTGCGAAGCATTTTCCGGTAGGGCTGCGTCTCTGGCGACAGCTCCCACGCCGAAGAGCCAGGAGGGAAAGCCGTGCCTCGTTGGAAAGCTCTTTGGCAGCCGCTCGCGTGGCCCCACAGCCCGTGGGGCTGCGGGCTTTCCGGCGGCCGCCAGCCTCGGCGCCACCGCGCCCCCGTTGGCGCCGCCGCGCCAGCCTGCGAAGCATTTTCCGGTAGGGCTGCGTCTCTGGCGACAGCTCCCACGCCCGAAGAGCCAGGAGGGAAAGCCGTGCCTCGTTGGAAAGCTCTTTGGCAGCCGCTCGCGTGGCCCCACAGCCCGTGGGGCTGCGGGATTTCCGGCGGCCGTCAGCCTCGGCGACACCAGTGCCCACGTGGCGCCGCCACGCCAGCCTGAGAAGCATTTTTCCGGTAGGGCCGCGGCTCTGGCGACAGCTCCCACGCCCGAAGAGCCAGGAGGGAAAGCCGTGCCTCGTTGGAAAGCTCTTTGGCAGCCGCTCGCGTGGCCCCACAGCCCGTGGGGCTGCGGGCTTTCCGGCGGCCGTCAGCCTCGGCGCCACCGGCGCCCCCGTGGCGCCGCCGCGCCAGCCTGCGAAGCATTTTCCGGTAGGGCTGCGTCTCTGGCGACAGCTCCCACGCCCGAAGAGCCAGGAGGGAAAGCCGTGCCTCGTCGGAAAGCTCTTTGGCAGCCGCTCGTGGGGCCCCACAGCCCGTGGGGGCTGCGGGCTTTCCGGCGGCCGTCAGCCTCGGCGACACCGGCGCCCATGTGTCGCGCCGCGCCAGCCTGCGAAGCATTTTCCGGTAGGGCCGCGGCTCTGGCGACAGCTCCCACGCCCGAAGAGCCAGGAGGGAAAGCCGTGCCTCGTTGGAAAGCTCTTTGGCAGCCGCTCGCGTGGCCCGCAGCCCGTGGGGCTGCGGGCTTTCCGGCGGCCGTCAGCCTCGGCACCACCGGCGCCCACGTGGCCGCTGCCGCGCCAGCCTGCGAAGCATTTTCCGGTAGGGCCGCGTCTCTGGCGACAGCTCCCACGCCCGAAGAGCCAGGAGGGAAAGCCGTGCCTCCTTGGAAAGCTCTTTGGCAGCCGCTTGCATGGCCCCACAGCCCGTGGGGCTGCGGGCTTTCCGGCGGCCATCAGCCTCGGCGACACCAGGGCACACGTTGGCGCCGCCGCGCCAGCCTGCGAAGCATTTTCCGGTAGGACCGCGGCTCTGGCGACAGCTCCCATGCCCGAAGAGCCAGGAGGGAAAGCCGTGCCTCGTTGGAAAGCTCTTTGGCAGCCGCTCGCGTGGTCCTACAGCCCGTGGGGCTGCGGGCTTTCCGGCAGCCGTCAGCCTCGGCGACACCGGCGCCCACGTGGCGCCGCCGCGCCAGCCTGCGAAGCATTTTTCCGGTAGGGCCGCGGCTCTGGCGACAGCTCCACGCCCGAAGAGCCAGGAGGGAAAGCCGTGCCTCGTTGGAAAGCTCTTTGCAGCCGCTCGCGTGGCCCCACAGCCCGTGGGGGCTGCGGGCTTTCCGGCGGCCGTCAGCTTCGGCGACACCTGCGACCACGTGGCGCCGCGGCGCCAGCCTGCGAAGCATTTTCCGGTAGGGCCGCGGCTCTGGTGACAGCTCCCACGCCCGAAGAGCCAGGAGGGAAAGCCGTGCCTCGTTGGAAAGCTCTTTGGCAGCCGCTCGCGTGGCCCCACAGCCCGTGGGGCTGCGGGCTTTCCGGCGGCCGTCAGCCTCGGCGACACCGGCGCCCACGTGGCGCCGCCACGCCAGCCTGCGAAGCATTTTCCGGTAGCGCCGCGTCTCTGGCGACAGCTCCCACGCCCGAAGAGCCAGGAGGGAAAGCCGTGCCTCGTTGGAAAGCTCTTTGGCAGCCGCTCGCGTGGGCCCCACAGCCCGTGGGGCTGCGGGCTTTCCGGCGGCCGTCAGCCTCGGCGCCACCGGCGCCCACGTGGCGCCGCCGCCCCAGCCTGCGAAGCATTTTCCGGTAGGGCCGCGTCTCTGGCGACAGCTCCCACGCCCGAAGAGCCAGGAGGGAAAGCCGTGCCTCGTTGGAAAGCTCTTTGGCAGCCGCTCGCGTGGCCCCACAGCCCGTGGGGCTGCGGGCTTTCCGGCGGCCGTCAGCCTCGGCGACACCTGCGACCACGTGGCGCCGCCGCGCCAGCCTGCGAAGCATTTTCCGGTAGGACCGCGGCTCTGGCGACAGCTCCCACGCCCGAAGAGCCAGGAGGGAAAGCCGTGCCTCGTTGGAAACCTCTTTGGCAGCTGCTCGCGTGGCCCCACAGCCCGTGGGGCTGCGGGCTTTCTGGCGGCCGTCAGCCTCGGCGCCACCGGCGCACACGTGGTGCCGCCGCCCCAGCCTGCGAAGCATTTTCCGGTAGGGCCGTGGCTCTGGCGACAGCTCCCACGCCCGAAGAGCCAGGAGGGAAAGCCGTGCCTCGTTGGAAAGCTCTTTGGCAGCCGCTCGCGTGGCCCCAGAGCCCGTGGGGCTGCGGGCTTTCCGTCAGCCGTCAGCCTCGTCGACACCGGCGCCCACGTGGCGCCGCCGCGCCCACCTGCAAAGCATTTTCCGGTAGGGCCATGGCTCTGGCGACAGCTCCCACGCCCGAAGAGCCAGGAGGGAAAGCCGTGCCTCGTTGAAAGCTCTTTGGCAGCCGCTCGCGTGGCCCCACAGCCCGTGGGGCTGCGGGCTTTCTGGCGGCCGTAAGCCTCGGCACCACCGGCGCCCACGTGGTGCCGCCGCGCCATCCTGCGAAGCATTTTCCGGTAGGGCCGCGGCTCTGGCGACAGCTCCCACTCCCGAAGAGCCAGGAGGGAAAGCCATGCCTCGTTGGAAAGCTCTTTGGCAGCCGCTCGCGTGGCCCCACAGCCCGTGGGGCTGCGGGCTTTCCGGCGGCCGTCAGCCTCGGCAACACCTGCGCCCACGTGGCGCCGCCGCACCAGCCTGCGAAGCATTTCGGTAGGGCCGCGTCTCTGGCGACAGCTCCCACGCCCAAAGAGCCAGGAGGGAATGCCGTGCCTCGTTGGAAAGCTCTTTGGCAGCCGCTCGCGTGGCCCCACAGCCCGTGGGGCTGCGGGCTTTCCGGCGGCCGTCAGCCTCGGCGACACCGGCGCCCACGTGGCGCCGCCGCGCCAGCCTGCGAAGCATTTTCCGGTAGGGCCGCGTCTCTGGTGACAGCTCCCACGCCCGAAGAGCCAGGAGGGAAAGCCGTGCCTCATTGGAAAGCTCTTTGGCAGCCGCTCGCATGGCCCCATAGCCCGTGGGGCTGCGGGCTTTCCGGCGGCCATCAGCCTCGGCGACACCTGCGACCACGTGGCGCCGCCGCGCCAGCCTGCGAAGCATTTTCCGGTAGGGCCGCGTCTCTGGCGACAGCTCCCACGCCCGAAGAGCCAGGAGGGAAAGCCGTGCCTCGTTGGAAAGCTCTTTGGCAGCCGCTCGCGTGGCCCCACATCCCGTGGGGCTGCGGGCTTTCCGGCGGAGGTCAGCCTCGGCGACACCGGCGCCCACGTGGCGCCGCCGCGCCAGCCTGCGAAGCATTTTCCAGTAGGGCCGCGGCTGTGGCGACAGCTCCCACACCCGAAGAGCCAGGAGGGAAAGCCGTGCCTCGTTGGAAAGCTCTTTGGCAGCCGCTCGCGTGGCCCCACAGCCCGTGGGGCTGCGGGCTTTCCGTCGGCCGTCAGCCTCGGCGCCACCGGCGCCCACGTGGCGCCGCCGCGCCAGCCTGCGAAGCATTTTCGGGTAGGGCCGCGTCTCTGGCGACAGCTCCCACGCCCGAAGACCCAGGAGGGAAAGCCGTGCCTCATTGGAAAGCTCTTTGGCAGCCGCTTGCATGGCCCCATAGCCCGTGGGGCTGCGGGCTTTCCGGCGGCCATCAGCCTCGGCGACACCAGGGCACACGTGGCGCCGCCGCGCCAGCCTGCGAAGCATTTTCCGGTAGGGCCGCGGCTCTGGCGACAGCTCCCACGCCCGAAGAGCCAGGAGGGAAAGCCGTGTCTCGTTGGAAAGCTCTTTGGCAGCCGCTCGCGTGGTCCTACATCCCGTGGGGCTGCGGTCTTTCCGGCGGACGTCAGCCTCGGCGCCACCGGCGCCCACGTGGCGCCACCAAGCCAGCCTGCGAAGCATTTTCCGGTAGGGCCGCGGCTCTGGCGACAGCTCCCACGCCCGAAGAGCCAGGAGGGAAAGCCGTGCCTCGTTGGAAAGCTCTTTGGCAGCCGCTCGCGTGGCCCCACAGCCCGTGGGGCTGCGGGCTTTCCGGCGGCCGTCAGCCTCGGCGACACCGGCGCCCACGTGGCGCCGCCGCGCCAGCCTGCGAAGCATTTTCGGGTAGGGCCGCGTCTCTGGCGACAGCTCCCACGCCCGAAGAGCCAGGAGGGAAAGCCGTGCCTCGTTGGAAAGCTCTTTGGCAGCCGCTCGCGTGGCCCCACAGCCCGTGGGGCTGCGGGCTTTCCGGCGGCCGTCAGCCTCGGCGTCACCGGCGCCCACGTGGCGCCGCCGCGCCAGCCTGCGAAGCATTTTCCGGTAGGGCCGCGTCTCTGGCAACAGCTCCCACGCCCGAAGAGCCAGGAGGGAAAGCCGTGCCTCGTTGGAAAGCTCTTTGGCAGCCGCTCGCGTGGCCCCACAGCCCGTGGGGCTGCGGGCTTTCCGGCGGCCATCAGCCTCGGCGACACCAGGGCACACGTGGCGCCGCCGCGCGAGCCTGCGAAGCATTTTCCGGTAGGGCCGCGGCTCTGGCGACAGCTCCCACGCCCGAAGAGCCAGGAGGGAAAGCCGTGCCTCGTTGGAAAGCTCTTTGGCAGCCGCTCGCGTGGCCCCACAGCCCGTGGGGCTGCGGGCTTTCCGGAGGCCGTAAGCCTCGGCGCCACCGGCGCCCACGTGGCGCCGCCGCACCAGCCTGCGAAGCATTTTCCGGTAGGGCCGCGGCTCTGGCGACAGCTCCCACGCCCGAAGAGCCAGGAGGGAAAGCCGTGCCTCGTTGGAAAGCTCTTTGGCAGCCGCTCGCGTGGCCCCACAGCCCGTGGGGCTGTGGGCTTTCCGGCGGCCGTCAGCCTCGGCGACACCGGCGCCCACGTGGCGCCACCGCGCCCGCCTGCAAAGCATTTTCCGGTGGGGCCACGGCTCTGGCGACAGCTCCCACGCCCGAAGAGCCAGGAGGGAAAGCCGTGCCTCGTTGGAAAGCTCTTTGGCAGCCGCTCGCGTGGCCCCACAGCCCGTGGGGCTGCGGGCTTTCTGGCGGCCGTCAGCCTCGGCGCCACCGGCGCCCACGTGGTGCCGCCGCGCCATCCTGCGAAGCATTTTCCGGTAGGGCCGCGGCTCTGGCGACAGCTCCCACGCCCGAAGAGCCAGGAGGGAAAGCCGTGCCTCGTTGGAAAGCTCTTTGGCAGCCGCTCGCGTGGCCCCACAGCCCGTGGGGCTGCGGGCTTTCCGGCGGCCGTCAGCCTCGGCGACACCTGCGACCACGTGGCGCCGCCGCGCAAGCCTGCGAAGCATTTTCCGGTAGGGCCGCGGCTCTGGCGACAGCTCCCACGCCCGAAGAGCCAGGAGGGAAAGCCGTGCCTTGCTGGAAACCTCTTTGGCAGCCGCTCGCGTGGCCCCACAGCCCGTGGGGCTGCGGGCTTTTCGGCGGCCGTCAGCCTCGGCGACACCAGTGCCCACGTGGCGCCGCCGCGCCAGCCTGCGAAGCATTTTCCGGTAGGGCCGCGGCTCTGGCGACAGCTCCCACGCCCGAAGAGTCAGGAGGGAAAGCCGTGCCTCGTTGGAAAGCTCTTTGGCAGCCGCTCGCGTGGCCCCACAGCCCGTGGGGCTGCGGGCTTTCCGGCGGCCGTCAGCCTCGGCGACACCGGCGCCCATGTGGCGCCGCCGCGCCAACCTGTGAAGCATTTTCCGGTAGGGCCGCGGCTCTGGCGACAGCTCCCACGCCCGAAGAGCCAGGAGGGAAAGCCGTGCCTTGTTGGAAACCTCTTTGGCAGCCGCTCGCGTGGCCCCACAGCCCGTGGGGCTGCGGGCTTTTCGGCGGCCGTCAGCCTCGGCGACACCAGTGCCCACGTGGCGCCGCCGCGCCAGCCTGCGAAGCATTTTCCGGTAGGGCCGCGTCTCTGGCGACAGCTCCCACGCCCGAAGAGCCAGGAGGGAAAGCCGTGCCTCGTTGGAAAGCTCTTTGGCAGCCGCTCGCGTGGCCCCACAGCCCGTGGGGCTGCGGGCTTTTCGGCGGCCGTCAGCCTCGGCGCCACCTGCGCCCACGTGGCGCCGCCGCACCAGCCTGCGAAGCATTTTCCGGTAGGGCCGCGTCTCTGGCGACAGCTCCCACGCCCGAAGAGCCAGGAGGGAAAGCCGTGCCTCGTTGGAAAGCTCTTTGGCAGCTGCTCGCGTGGCCCCACAGCCCGTGGGGCTGCGGGCTTTCTGGCGGCCGTCAGCCTCGGCGCCACCTGCGCCCACGTGGTGCCGCCGCGCCATCCTGCGAAGCATTTTCCGGTAGGGCCGCGTCTCTGGCGACAGCTCCCACGCCCGAAGAGCCAGGAGGGAAAGCCGTGCCTCGTTGGAAAGCTCTTTGGCAGCCGCTCGCGTGGCCCCAGAGCCCGTGGGGCTGCGGGCTTTCCGGCGGCCGTCAGCCTCGGCGAAACCTGCGACCACGTGGCGCCGCCACGCCAGCCTGCGAAGCATTTTCCGGTAGGGCCGCGTCTCTGGCGACAGCTCCCACGCCCAAAGAGCCAGGAGGGAAAGCCGTGCCTCGTTGGAAATCTCTTTGGCAGCCGCTCGCGTGGCCCCACAGCCCTTGGGGCTGCGGGCTTTCTGGCGGCCGTCAGCCTCGGCGCCACCGGCGCCCACGTGGCGCCGCCGCACCAGCCTGCGAAGCATTTTCCGGTAGGGCCGCGGCTCTGGCGACAGCTCCCACGCCCGAAGAGCCAGGAGGGAAAGCCGTGCCTCGTTGGAAAGCTCTTTGGCAGCCGCTCGCGTGGCCCCACATCCCGTGGGGCTGCGGGCTTTTCGGCGGCCGTCAGCCTCGGCGCCACCTGCGCCCACGTGGCGCCGCCGCACCAGCCTGCGAAGCATTTTCCGGTAGGGCCGCGGCTCTGGCGACAGCTCCCACGCCCGAAGAGCCAGGAGGGAAAGCCGTGCCTCGTTGGAAAGCTCTTTGGCAGCCGCTCGCGTGGCCCCACACCCCGTGGGGCTGCGGGCTTTTCGGCGGCCGTCAGCCTCGGCGCCACCTGCGCCCACGTGGCACCGCCGCACCAGCCTGCGAAGCATTTTCCGGTAGGGCCGCGGCTCTGGCGACAGCTCCCACGCCCGAAGAGCCAGGAGGGAAAGCCGTGCCTCGTTGGAAAGCTCTTTGGCAGCCGCTCGCGTGGCCCCACAGCCCGTGGGGCTGCGGGCTTTCCGGCGGCCGTCAGCCTCGTCGACACCGGCGCCCACGTGGCGCCGCCGCGCCCGCCTGCAAAGCATTTTCCGGTAGGGCCATGGCTCTGGCGACAGCTCCCACGCCCGAAGAGCCAGGAGGGAAAGCCGTGCCTCGTTGGAAAGCTCTTTGGCAGCCGCTCGCGTGGCCC
Organism: Rissa tridactyla; assembly: GCF_028500815.1. NCBI lineage: Eukaryota > Metazoa > Chordata > Aves > Charadriiformes > Laridae > Rissa > Rissa tridactyla. Next base: position 18,260 of record NW_026529549.1, read on the forward strand.
CACAGCCCGTGGGGCTGCGGGCTTTCTGGCGGCCGTCAGCCTCGGCGCCACCGGCGCCCACGTGGTGCCGCCGCGCCATCCTGCGAAGCATTTTCCGGTAGGGCCGCGGCTCTGGCGACAGCTCCCACTCCCGAAGAGCCAGGAGGGAAAGCCATGCCTCGTTGGAAAGCTCTTTGGCAGCCGCTCGCGTGGCCCCACAGCCCGTGGGGCTGCGGGCTTTCCGGCGGCCGTCAGCCTCGGCGCCACCGGCGCCCACGTGGCGCCGCCGCGCCAGCCTGCGAAGCATTTTCCGGTAGGGCCGCGTCTCTGGTGACAGCTCCCACGCCCGAAGAGCCAGGAGGGAAAGCCGTGCCTCGTTGGAAAGCTCTTTGGCAGCCGCTCGCATGGCCCCACAGCCCGTGGGGCTGCGGGCTTTCCGGCGGCCATCAGCCTCGGCGACACCTGCGACCACGTGGCGCCGCCGCGCCAGCCTGCGAAGCATTTTCCGGTAGGGCCGCGTCTCTGGCGACAGCTCCCACGCCCGAAGAGCCAGGAGGGAAAGCCGTGCCTCGTTGGAAAGCTCTTTGGCAGCCGCTCGCGTGGCCCCACATCCCGTGGGGCTGCGGGCTTTCCGGCGGAGGTCAGCCTCGGCGACAACGGCGCCGAGGCGGCGCCGCCGCGCCAGCCTGCGAAGCATTTTCCAGTAGGGCCGCGGCTGTGGCGACAGCTCCCACGCCCGAAGAGCCAGGAGGGAAAGCCGTGCCTCGTTGGAAAGCTCTTTGGCAGCCGCTCGCGTGGCCCCACAGCCCGTGGGGCTGCGGGCTTTCCGGCGGCCGTCAGCCTCGGCGCCACCGGCGCCCACGTGGCGCCGCCGCGCCATCCTGCGAAGCATTTTCGGGTAGGGCCGCGTCTCTGGCGACAGCTCCCACGCCCGAAGAGCCAGGAGGGAAAGCCTTGCCTCATTGGAAAGCTCTTTGGCAGCCGCTCGCATGGCCCCATAGCCCGTGGGGCTGCGGGCTTTCCGGCGGCCATCAGCCTCGGCGACACCAGGGCACACGTGGCGCCGCCGCGCCAGCCTGCGAAGCATTTTCCGGTAGGGCCGCGGCTCTGGCGACAGCTCCCACGCCCGAAGAGCCAGGAGGGAAAGCCGTGTCTCGTTGGAAAGCTCTTTGGCAGCCGCTCGCGTGGTCCTACATCCCGTGGGGCTGCGGTCTTTCCGGCGGACGTCAGCCTCGGCGCCACCGGCGCCCACGTGGCGCCGCCAAGCCAGCCTGCGAAGCATTTTCCGGTAGGGCCGCGTCTCTGGCGACAGCTCCCACGCCCGAAGAGCCAGGAGGGAAAGCCGTGCCTCGTTGGAAAGCTCTTTGGCAGCCGCTCGCGTGGCCCCACAGCCCGTGGGGCCGCGGGCTTTCCGGCGGCCGTCAGCCTCGGCGACACCGGCGCCCACGTGGCGCCGCCGCGCCAGCCTGCGAAGCATTTTCGGGTAGGGCCGCGTCTCTGGCGACAGCTCCCACGCCCGAAGAGCCAGGAGGGAAAGCCGTGCCTCGTTGGAAAGCTCTTTGGCAGCCGCTCGCGTGGCCCCACAGCCCGTGGGGCTGCGGGCTTTCCGGCGGCCGTCAGCCTCGGCGTCACCGGCGCCCACGTGGCGCCGCCGCGCCAGCCTGCGAAGCATTTTCCGGTAGGGCCGCGGCTCTGGCGACAGCTCCCACGCCCGAAGAGCCAGGAGGGAAAGCCGTGCCTCGTTGGAAAGCTCTTTGGCAGCCGCTCGCGTGGCCCCACAGCCCGTGGGGCTGCGGGCTTTCCGGCGGCCGTCAGCCTCGGCGACACCTGCGACCACGTGGCGCCGCCGAGCCAGCCTGCGAAGCATTTTCCGGTAGGGCCGCGTCTCTGGCGACAGCTCCCATGCCCGAAGAGCCAGGAGGGAAAGCCGTGCCTCGTTGGAAAGCTCTTTGGCAGCCGCTCGCATGGCCCCACAGCCCGTGGGGCTGCGGGCTTTCCGGCGGCCATCAGCCTCGGCGACACCAGGGCACACGTGGCGCCGCCGCGCCCGCCTGCGAAGCATTTTCCGGTAGGGCCGCGGCTCTGGCGACAGCTCCCACGCCCGAAAAGCCAGGAGGGAAAGCCGTGCCTCGTTGGAAAGCTCTTTGGCAGCCGCTCGCGTGGCCCCACAGCCCGTGGGGCTGCGGGCTTTCCGGCGGCCGTCAGCCTCGGCGCCACCTGCGCCCACGTGGCGCCGCCGCACCAGCCTGCGAAGCATTTTCCGGTAGGGCCGCGTCTCTGGCGACAGCTCCCACGCCCGAAGAGCCAGGAGGGAAAGCCGTGCCTCGTTGGAAAGCTCTTTGGCAGCCGCTCGCGTGGCCCCACAGCCCGTGGGGCTGCGGGCTTTCTGGCGGCCGTCAGCCTCGGCGACACCGGCGCCCACGTGGCGCCGCCGCACCAGCCTGCGAAGCATTTTCCGGTAGGGCCGCGTCTCTGGCGACAGCTCCCACGCCCGAAGAGCCAGGAGGGAAAGCCGTGCCTCGTTGGAAAGCTCTTTGGCAGCCGCTCGCGTGGCCCCACAGCCCGTGGGGCTGCGGGCTTTCTGGCGGCCGTCAGCCTCGGCGCCACCGGCGCCCACGTGGTGCCGCCGCGCCATCCTGCGAAGCATTTTCCGGTAGGGCCGCGGCTCTGGCGACAGCTCCCACGCCCGAAGAGCCAGGAGGGAAAGCCGTGCCTCGTTGGAAAGCTCTTTGGCAGCCGCTCGCGTGGCCCCACAGCCCGTGGGGCTGCGGGCTTTCCGGCGGCCGTCAGCCTCGGCGACACCTGCGACCACGTGGCGCCGCCGCGCAAGCCTGCGAAGCATTTTCCGGTAGGGCCGCGGCTCTGGCGACAGCTCCCACGCCCGAAGAGCCAGGAGGGAAAGCCGTGCCTTGCTGGAAACCTCTTTGGCAGCCGCTCGCGTGGCCCCACAGCCCGTGGGGCTGCGGGCTTTTCGGCGGCCGTCAGCCTCGGCGACACCAGTGCCCACGTGGCGCCGCCGCGCCAGCCTGCGAAGCATTTTCCGGTAGGGCCGCGTCTCTGGCGACAGCTCCCACGCCCGAAGAGCCAGGAGGGGAAAGCCGTGCCTCGTTGGAAAGCTCTTTGGCAGCCGCTCGCGTGGCCCCACAGCCCGTGGGGCTGCGGGCTTTCCGGCGGCCGTCAGCCTCGGCGACACCGGCGCCCACGTGGCGCCGCCAAGCCAGCCTGCGAAGCATTTTCCGGTAGGGCCGCGGCTCTGGCGACAGCTCCCACGCCCGAAGAGCCAGGAGGGAAAGCCGTGCCTCGTTGGAAAGCTCTTTGGCAGCCGCTCGCGTGGCCCCACAGCCCGTGGGGCCGCGGGCATTCCGGCGGCCGTCAGCCTCGGCGACACAGGCGCCCACGTGGCGCCGCCGCGCCAGCCTGCGAAGCATTTTCGGGTAGGGCCGCGTCTCTGGCGACAGCTCCCACGCCCGAAGAGCCAGGAGGGAAAGCCGTGCCTCGTTGGAAAGCTCTTTGGCAGCCGCTCGCGTGGCCCCACAGCCCGTGGGGCTGCGGGCTTTCCGGCGGCCGTCAGCCTCGGCGTCACCGGCGCCCACGTGGCGCCGCCGCGCCAGCCTGCGAAGCATTTTCCGGTAGGGCCGCGTCTCTGGCGACAGCTCCCACGCCCGAAGAGCCAGGAGGGAAAGCCGTGCCTCGTTGGAAAGCTCTTTGGCAGCCGCTCGCGTGGCCCCACAGCCCGTGGGGCTGCGGGCTTTCCGGCGGCCGTCAGCCTCGGCGACACCTGCGACCACGTGGCGCCGCCGAGCCAGCCTGCGAAGCATTTTCCGGTAGGGCCGCGTCTCTGGCGACAGCTCCCATGCCCGAAGAGCCAGGAGGGAAAGCCGTGCCTCGTTGGAAAGCTCTTTGGCAGCCGCTCGCATGGCCCCACAGCCCGTGGGGCTGCGGGCTTTCCGGCGGCCATCAGCCTCGGCGACACCAGGGCACACGTGGCGCCGCCGCGCCCGCCTGCGAAGCATTTTCCGGTAGGGCCGCGGCTCTGGCGACAGCTCCCACGCCCGAAGAGCCAGGAGGGAAAGCCGTGCCTCGTTGGAAAGCTCTTTGGCAGCCGCTCGCGTGGCCCCACATCCAGTGGGGCTGCGGGCTTTCCGGCGGCCGTCAGCCTCGGCGCCACCTGCGCCCACGTGGCGCCGCCGCACCAGCCTGCGAAGCATTTTCCGGTAGGGCCGCGTCTCTGGCGACAGCTCCCACGCCCGAAGAGCCAGGAGGGAAAGCCGTGCCTCGTTGGAAAGCTCTTTGGCAGCCGCTCGCGTGGCCCCACAGCCCGTGGGGCTGCGGGCTTTCCGGCGGCCGTCAGCCTCGGCGACACCGGCGCCCACGTGGCGCCGCCGCGCCAGGCTGCGAAGCATTTTCCGGTAGGGCCGCGTCTCTGGCGACAGCTCCCACGCCCGAAGAGCCAGGAGGGAAAGCCGTGCCTCGTTGGAAAGCTCTTTGGCAGCCGCTCGCGTGGCCCCACAGCCCGTGGGGCTGCGGGCTTTCTGGCGGCCGTCAGCCTCGGCGCCACCGGCGCCCACGTGGTGCCGCCGCGCCATCCTGCGAAGCATTTTCCGGTAGGGCCGCGGCTCTGGCGACAGCTCCCACGCCCGAAGAGCCAGGAGGGAAAGCCGTGCCTCGTTGGAAAGCTCTTTGGCAGCCGCTCGCGTGGCCCCACAGCCCGTGGGGCTGCGGGCTTTCCGGCGGCCGTCAGCCTCGGCGACACCTGCGACCACGTGGCGCCGCCGCGCAAGCCTGCGAAGCATTTTCCGGTAGGGCCGCGGCTCTGGCGACAGCTCCCACGCCCGAAGAGCCAGGAGGGAAAGCCGTGCCTTGCTGGAAACCTCTTTGGCAGCCGCTCGCGTGGCCCCACAGCCCGTGGGGCTGCGGGCTTTTCGGCGGCCGTCAGCCTCGGCGACACCAGTGCCCACGTGGCGCCGCCGCGCCAGCCTGCGAAGCATTTTCCGGTAGGGCCGCGTCTCTGGCGACAGCTCCCACGCCCGAAGAGCCAGGAGGGAAAGCCGTGCCTCGTTGGAAAGCTCTTTGGCAGCCGCTCGCGTGGCCCCACAGCCCGTGGGGCTGCGGGCTTTCCGGCGGCCGTCAGCCTCGGCGACACCGGCGCCCATGTGGCGCCGCCGCGCAAACCTGTGAAGCATTTTCCGGTAGGGCCGCGGCTCTGGCGACAGCTCCCACGCCCGAAGAGCCAGGAGGGAAAGCCGTGCCTTGTTGGAAACCTCTTTGGCAGCCGCTCGCGTGGCCCCACAGCCCGTGGGGCTGCGGGCTTTTCGGCGGCCGTCAGCCTCGGCGACACCAGTGCCCACGTGGCGCCGCCGCGCCAGCCTGTGAAGCATTTTCCGGTAGGGCCGCGTCTCTGGCGACAGCTCCCACGCCCGAAGAGCCAGGAGGGAAAGCCGTGCCTCGTTGGAAAGCTCTTTGGCAGCCGCTCGCGTGGCCCCACAGCCCGTGGGGCTGCGGGCTTTTCGGCGGCCGTCAGCCTCGGCGCCACCTGCGCCCACGTGGCGCCGCCGCACCAGCCTGCGAAGCATTTTCCGGTAGGGCCGCGTCTCTGGCGACAGCTCCCACGCCCGAAGAGCCAGGAGGGAAAGCCGTGCCTCGTTGGAAAGCTCTTTGGCAGCTGCTCGCGTGGCCCCACAGCCCGTGGGGCTGCGGGCTTTCTGGCGGCCGTCAGCCTCGGCGCCACCTGCGCCCACGTGGTGCCGCCGCGCCATCCTGCGAAGCATTTTCCGGTAGGGCCGCGGCTCTGGCGACAGCTCCCACGCCCGAAGAGCCAGGAGGGAAAGCCGTGCCTCGTTGGAAAGCTCTTTGGCAGCCGCTCGCGTGGCCCCAGAGCCCGTGGGGCTGCGGGCTTTCCGGCGGCCGTCAGCCTCGGCGAAACCTGCGACCACGTGGCGCCGCCACGCCAGCCTGCGAAGCATTTTCCGGTAGGGCCGCGTCTCTGGCGACAGCTCCCACGCCCAAAGAGCCAGGAGGGAAAGCCGTGCCTCGTTGGAAATCTCTTTGGCAGCCGCTCGCGTGGCCCCACAGCCCTTGGGGCTGCGGGCTTTCTGGCGGCCGTCAGCCTCGGCGCCACCGGCGCCCACGTGGCGCCGCCGCACCAGCCTGCGAAGCATTTTCCGGTAGGGCCACGGCTCTGGCGACAGCTCCCACGCCCGAAGAGCCAGGAGGGAAAGCCGTGCCTCGTTGGAAAGCTCTTTGGCAGCCGCTCGCGTGGCCCCACACCCCGTGGGGCTGCGGGCTTTTCGGCGGCCGTCAGCCTCGGCGCCACCTGCGCCCACGTGGCACCGCCGCACCAGCCTGCGAAGCATTTTCCGGTAGGGCCGCGGCTCTGGCGACAGCTCCCACGCCCGAAGAGCCAGGAGGGAAAGCCGTGCCTCGTTGGAAAGCTCTTTGGCAGCCGCTCGCGTGGCCCCAGAGCCCGTGGGGCTGCGGGCTTTCCGGCGGCCGTCAGCCTCGTCGACACCGGCGCCCACGTGGCGCCGCCGCGCCCGCCTGCAAAGCATTTTCCGGTAGGGCCATGGCTCTGGCGACAGCTCCCACGCCCGAAGAGCCAGGAGGGAAAGCCGTGCCTCGTTGGAAAGCTCTTTGGCAGCCGCTCGCGTGGCCCCACAGCCCGTGGGGCTGCGGGCTTTCTGGCGGCCGTCAGCCTCGGCGCCACCGGCGCCCACGTGGTGCCGCCGCGCCATCCTGCGAAGCATTTTCCGGTAGGGCCGCGGCTCTGGCGACAGCTCCCACTCCCGAAGAGCCAGGAGGGAAAGCCATGCCTCGTTGGAAAGCTCTTTGGCAGCCGCTCGCGTGGCCCCACAGCCCGTGGGGCTGCGGGCTTTCCGGCGGCCGTCAGCCTCGGCGACACCGGCGCCCACGTGGCGCCGCCGCGCCAGCCTGCGAAGCATTTTCCGGTAGGGCCGCGTCTCTGGTGACAGCTCCCACGCCCGAAGAGCCAGGAGGGAAAGCCGTGCCTCGTTGGAAAGCTCTTTGGCAGCCGCTCGCATGGCCCCACAGCCCGTGGGGCTGCGGGCTTTCCGGCGGCCATCAGCCTCGGCGACACCTGCGACCACGTGGCGCCGCCGCGCCAGCCTGCGAAGCATTTTCCGGTAGGGCCGCGTCTCTGGCGACAGCTCCCATGCCCGAAGAGCCAGGAGGGAAAGCCGTGCCTCGTTGGAAAGCTCTTTGGCAGCCGCTCGCGTGGCCCCACAGCCCGTGGGGCTGCGGGCTTTCCGGCGGCCATCAGCCTCGGCGACACCAGGGCACACGTGGCGCCGCCGCGCCCGCCTGCGAAGCATTTTCCGGTAGGGCCGCGGCTCTGGCGACAGCTCCCACGCCCGAAGAGCCAGGAGGGAAAGCCGTGCCTCGTTGGAAAGCTCTTTGGCAGCCGCTCGCGTGGCCCCACAGCCCGTGGGGCTGCGGGCTTTCCGGCGGCCGTCAGCCTCGGCGCCACCTGCGCCCACGTGGCGCCGCCGCACCAGCCTGCGAAGCATTTTCCGGTAGGGCCGCGTCTCTGGCGACAGCTCCCACGCCCGAAGAGCCAGGAGGGAAAGCCGTGCCTCGTTGGAAAGCTCTTTGGCAGCCGCTCGCGTGGCCCCACAGCCCGTGGGGCTGCGGGCTTTCTGGCGGCCGTCAGCCTCGGCGACACCGGCGCCCACGTGGCGCCGCCGCACCAGCCTGCGAAGCATTTTCCGGTAGGGCCGCGTCTCTGGCGACAGCTCCCACGCCCGAAGAGCCAGGAGGGAAAGCCGTGCCTCGTTGGAAAGCTCTTTCGCAGCCGCTCGCGTGGCCCCACAGCCCGTGGGGCTGCGGGCTTTTCGGCGGCCGTCAGCCTCGGCGCCACCTGCGCCCACGTGGCGCCGCCGCACCAGCCTGCGAAGCATTTTCCGGTAGGGCCGCGGCTCTGGCGACAGCTCCCACGCCCGAAGAGCCAGGAGGGAAAGCCGTGCCTCGTTGGAAAGCTCTTTGGCAGCCGCTCGCGTGGCCCCACAGCCCGTGGGGCTGCGGGCTTTCCGGCGGCCGTCAGCCTCGGCGCCACCTGCGCCCACGTGGCACCGCCGCACCAGCCTGCGAAGCATTTTCCGGTAGGGCCGCGGCTCTGGCGACAGCTCCCACGCCCGAAGAGCGAGGAGGGAAAGCCGTGCCTCGTTGGAAAGCTCTTTGGCAGCCGCTCGCGTGGCCCCAGAGCCCGTGGGGCTGCGGGCTTTCCGGCGGCCATCAGCCTCGGCGACACCTGCGACCACATGGCGCCGCCGCACCAGCCTGCGAAGCATTTTCCGGTAGGGCCGCGTCTCTGGCGACAGCTCCCACGCCCGAAGAGCCAGGAGGGAAAGCCGTGCCTCGTTGGAAAGCTCTTTGGCAGCCGCTCGCGTGGCCCCACATCCCGTGGGGCTGCGGGCTTTCCGGCAGAGGTCAGCCTCGGCGACACCGGCGCCCACGTGGCGCCGCCGCGCCAGCCTGCGAAGCATTTTCCAGTAGGGCCGCGGCTGTGGCGACAGCTCCCACGCCCGAAGAGCCAGGAGGGAAAGCCGTGCCTCGTTGGAAAGCTCTTTGGCAGCCGCTCGCGTGGCCCCACAGCCCGTGGGGCTGCGGGCTTTCCGGCGGCCGTCAGCCTGGGCGCCACCGGCGCCCACGTGGCGCCGCCGCGCCAGCCTGCGAAGCATTTTCGGGTAGGGCCGCGTCTCTGGCGACAGCTCCCACGCCCGAAGAGCCAGGAGGGAAAGCCGTGCCTCATTGGAAAGCTCTTTGGCAGCCGCTCGCATGGCCCCATAGCCCGTGGGGCTGCGGGCTTTCCCGCGGCCATCAGCCTCGGCGACACCAGGGCACACGTGGCGCCGCCGCGCCAGCCTGCGAAGCATTTTCCGGTAGGGCCGCGTCTCTGGCGACAGCTCCCACGCCCGAAGAGCCAGGAGGGAAAGCCGTGCCTCGTTGGAAAGCTCTTTGGCAGCCGCTCGCGTGGCCCCACAGCCCGTGGGGCTGCGGGCTTTCCGGCGGAGGTCAGCCTCGGCGACACCGGCGCCCACGTGGCGCCGCCGCGCCAGCCTGCGAAGCATTTTCCAGTAGGGCCGCGGCTGTGGCGACAGCTCCCACGCCCGAAGAGCCAGGAGGGAAAGCCGTGCCTCGTTGGAAAGCTCTTTGGCAGCCGCTCGCGTGGCCCCACAGCCCGTGGGGCTGCGGGCTTTCCGGCGGCCGTCAGCCTCGGCGCCACCGGCGCCCACGTGGCGCCGCCGCACCAGCCTGCGAAGCATTTTCGGGTAGGGCCGCGTCTCTGGCGACAGCTCCCACGCCCGAAGAGCCAGGAGGGAAAGCCGTGCCTCATTGGAAAGCTCTTTGGCAGCCGCTCGCATGGCCCCATAGCCCGTGGGGCTGCGGGCTTTCCGGCGGCCATCAGCCTCGGCGACACCAGGGCACACGTGGCGCCGCCGCGCCAGCCTGCGAAGCATTTTCCGGTAGGGCCGCGGCTCTGGCGACAGCTCCCACGCCCGAAGAGCCAGGAGGGAAAGCCGTGCCTTGCTGGAAACCTCTTTGGCAGCCGCTCGCGTGGCCCCACAGCCCGTGGGGCTGCGGGCTTTTCGGCGGCCGTCAGCCTCGGCGACACCAGTGCCCACGTGGCGCCGCCGCGCCAGCCTGCGAAGCATTTTCCGGTAGGGCCGCGTCTCTGGCGACAGCTCCCACGCCCGAAGAGCCAGGAGGGAAAGCCGTGCCTCGTTGGAAAGCTCTTTGGCAGCCGCTCGCGTGGCCCCACAGCCCGTGGGGCTGCGGGCTTTCCGGCGGCCGTCAGCCTCGGCGACACCGGCGCCCATGTGGCGCCGCCGCGCCAGCCTGCGAAGCATTTTCCGGTAGGGCCGCGGCTCTGGCGACAGCTCCCACGCCCGAAGAGCCAGGAGGGAAAGCCGTGCCTTGTTGGAAACCTCTTTGGCAGCCGCTCGCGTGGCCCCACAGCCCGTGGGGCTGCGGGCTTTTCGGCGGCCGTCAGCCTCGGCTACACCAGTGCCCACGTGGCGCCGCCGCACCAGCCTGCGAAGCATTTTCCGGTAGGGCCGCGTCTCTGGCGACAGCTCCCACGCCCGAAGAGCCAGGAGGGAAAGCCGTGCCTCGTTGGAAAGCTCTTTGGCAGCCGCTCGCGTGGCCCCACAGCCCGTGGGGCTGCGGGCTTTTCGGCGGCCGTCAGCCTCGGCGCCACCTGCGCCCACGTGGCGCCGCCGCACCAGCCTGCGAAGCATTTTCCGGTAGGGCCGCGTCTCTGGCGACAGCTCCCACGCCCGAAGAGCCAGGAGGGAAAGCCGTGCCTCGTTGAAAAGCTCTTTGGCAGCTGCTCGCGTGGCCCCACAGCCCGTGGGGCTGCGGGCTTTCTGGCAGCCGTCAGCCTCGGCGCCACCTGCGCCCACGTGGTGCCGCCGCGCCATCCTGCGAAGCATTTTCCGGTAGGGCCACGGCTCTGGCGACAGCTCCCACGCCCGAAGAGCCAGGAGGGAAAGCCGTGCCTCGTTGGAAAGCTCTTTGGCAGCCGCTCGCGTGGCCCCAGAGCCCGTGGGGCTGCGGGCTTTCCGGCGGCCGTCAGCCTCGGCGACACCTGCGACCACGTGGCGCCGTCGCGCCAGCCTGCGAAGCATTTTCCGGTAGGGCCGCGTCTCTGGCGACAGCTCCCACGCCCGAAGAGCCAGGAGGGAAAGCCGTGCCTCGTTGGAAATCTCGTTGGCAGCCGCTCGCGTGGCCCCACAGCCCGTGGGGCTGCGGGCTTTCTGGCGGCCGTCAGCCTCGGCGCCACCGGCGCCCACGTGGCGCCGCCGCACCAGCCTGCGAAGCATTTTCCGGTAGGGCCGCGTCTCTGGCGACAGCTCCCACGCCCGAAGAGCCAGGAGGGAAAGCTGTGCCTCGTTGGAAAGCTCTTTGGCAGCCGCTCGCGTGGCCCCACAGCCCGTGGGGCTGCGGGCTTTTCGGCGGCCGTCAGCCTCGGCGCCACCTGCGCCCACGTGGCGCCGCCGCACCAGCCTGCGAAGCATTTTCCGGTAGGGCCGCGGCTCTGGCGACAGCTCCCACGCCCGAAGAGCCAGGAGGGAAAGCCGTGTCTCGTTGGAAAGCTCTTTGGCAGCCGCTCGCGTGGTCCTACATCCCGTGGGGCTGCGGTCTTTCCGGCGGACGTCAGCCTCGGCGCCACCGGCGCCCACGTGGCGCCGCCAAGCCAGCCTGCGAAGCATTTTCCGGTAGGGCCGCGGCTCTGGCGACAGCTCCCACGCCCGAAGAGCCAGGAGGGAAAGCCGTGCCTCGTTGGAAAGCTCTTTGGCAGCCGCTCGCGTGGCCCCACAGCCCGTGGGGCCGCGGGCTTTCCGGCGGCCGTCAGCCTCGGCGACACCGGCGCCCACGTGGCGCTGCCGCGCCAGCCTGCGAAGCATTTTCGGGTAGGGCCGCGTCTCTGGCGACAGCTCCCACGCCCGAAGAGCCAGGAGGGAAAGCCGTGCCTCGTTGGAAAGCTCTTTGGCAGCCGCTCGCGTGGCCCCACAGCCCGTGGGGCTGCGGGCTTTCCGGCGGCCGTCAGCCTCGGCGCCACCGGCGCCCACGTGGCGCCACCGCGCCAGCCTGCGAAGCATTTTCCGGTAGGGCCGCGGCTCTGGCGACAGCTCCCACGCCCGAAGAGCCAGGAGGGAAAGCCGTGCCTCGTTGGAAAGCTCTTTGGCAGCCGCTCGCGTGGCCCCACAGCCCGTGGGGCTGCGGGCTTTCCGGCGGCCGTCAGCCTCGGCGACACCGGCGCCCACGTGGCGCCGCCACGCCAGCCTGCGAAGCATTTTCCGGTAGCGCCGCGTCTCTGGCGACAGCTCCCACGCCCAAAGAGCCAGGAGGGAAAGCCGTGCCTCCTTGGAAAGCTCTTTGGCAGCCGCTCGCGTGGCCCCACAGCCCGTGGGGCTGCGGGCTTTCCGGCGGCCGTCAGCCTTGGCGCCACCGGCGCCCACGTGGCGCCGCCGCGCCAGCCTGCGAAGCATTTTCCGGTAGGGCCGCGTCTCTGGCGACAGCTCCCACGCCCGAAGAGCCAGGAGGGAAAGCCGTGCCTCGTTGGAAAGCTCTTTGGCAGCCGCTCGCATGGCCCCATAGCCCGTGGGGCTGCGGGCTTTCTGGCAGCCGTCAGCCTCGGCGCCACCTGCGCCCACGTGGTGCCGCCGCGCCATCCTGCGAAGCATTTTCCGGTAGGGCCGCGGCTCTGGCGACAGCTCCCACGCCCGAAGAGCCAGGAGGGAAAGCCGTGCCTCGTTGGAAAGCTCTTTGGCAGCCGCTCGCGTGGCCCCAGAGCCCGTGGGGCTGCGGGCTTTCCGGCGGCCGTCAGCCTCGGCGACACCTGCGACCACGTGGCGCCGTCGCGCCAGCCTGCGAAGCATTTTCCGGTAGGGCCGCGTCTCTGGCGACAGCTCCCACGCCCGAAGAGCCAGGAGGGAAAGCCGTGCCTCGTTGGAAAGCTCTTTGGCAGCCGCTCGCGTGGCCCCACAGCCCGTGGGGCTGCGGGCTTTCTGGCGGCCGTCAGCCTCGGCGCCACCGGCGCCCACGTGGCGCCGCCGCACCAGCCTGCGAAGCATTTTCCGGTAGGGCCGCGTCTCTGGCGACAGCTCCCACGCCCGAAGAGCCAGGAGGGAAAGCCTTGCCTCATTGGAAAGCTCTTTGGCAGCCGCTCGCATGGCCCCATAGCCCGTGGGGCTGCGGGCTTTTCGGCGGCCATCAGCCTCGGCGACACCAGGGCACACGTGGCGCCGCCGCGCCAGCCTGCGAAGCATTTTCCGGTAGGGCCGCGGCTCTGGCGACAGCTCCCACGCCCGAAGAGCCAGGAGGGAAAGCCGTGTCTCGTTGGAAAGCTCTTTGGCAGCCGCTCGCGTGGTCCTACATCCCGTGGGGCTGCGGTCTTTCCGGCGGACGTCAGCCTCGGCGCCACCGGCGCCCACGTGGCGCCGCCAAGCCAGCCTGCGAAGCATTTTCCGGTAGGGCCGCGGCTCTGGCGACAGCTCCCACGCCCGAAGAGCCAGGAGGGAAAGCCGTGCCTCGTTGGAAAGCTCTTTGGCAGCCGCTCGCGTGGCCCCACAGCCCGTGGGGCCGCGGGCTTTCCGGCGGCCGTCAGCCTCGGCGACACCGGCGCCCACGTGGCGCCGCCGCGCCAGCCTGCGAAGCATTTTCGGGTAGGGCCGCGTCTCTGGCGACAGCTCCCACGCCCGAAGAGCCAGGAGGGAAAGCCGTGCCTCGTTGGAAAGCTCTTTGGCAGCCGCTCGCGTGGCCCCACAGCCCGTGGGGCTGCGGGCTTTCCGGCGGCCGTCAGCCTCAGCGTCACCGGCGCCCACGTGGCGCCACCGCGCCAGCCTGCGAAGCATTTTCCGGTAGGGCCGCGGCTCTGGCGACAGCTCCCACGCCCGAAGAGCCAGGAGGGAAAGCCGTGCCTCGTTGGAAAGCTCTTTGGCAGCCGCTCGCGTGGCCCCACAGCCCGTGGGGCTGCGGGCTTTCCGGCGGCCGTCAGCCTCGGCGACACCGGCGCCCACGTGGCGCCGCCACGCCAGCCTGCGAAGCATTTTCCGGTAGCGCCGCGTCTCTGGCGACAGCTCCCACGCCCAAAGAGCCAGGAGGGAAAGCCGTGCCTCCTTGGAAAGCTCTTTGGCAGCCGCTCGCGTGGCCCCACAGCCCGTGGGGCTGCGGGCTTTCCGGCGGCCGTCAGCCTCGGCGCCACCGGCGCCCACGTGGCGCCGCCGCGCCAGCCTGCGAAGCATTTTCCGGTAGGGCCGCGTCTCTGGCGACAGCTCCCACGCCCGAAGAGCCAGGAGGGAAAGCCGTGCCTCGTTGGAAAGCTCTTTGGCAGCCGCTCGCATGGCCCCATAGCCCGTGGGGCTGCGGGCTTTCCGGCGGCCATCAGCCTCGGCGACACCTGCGACCACGTGGCGCCGCCGCGCCAGCCTGCGAAGCATTTTCCGGTAGGGCCGCGTCTCTGGCGACAGCTCCCACGCCCGAAGAGCCAGGAGGGAAAGCCGTGCCTCGTTGGAAAGCTCTTTGGCAGCCGCTCGCGTGGCCCCACATCCCGTGGGGCTGCGGGCTTTCCGGCGGAGGTCAGCCTCGGCGACACCGGCGCCCACGTGGCGCCGCCGCGCCAGCCTGCGAAGCATTTTCCAGTAGGGCCGCGGCTGTGGCGACAGCTCCCACGCCCGAAGAGCCAGGAGGGAAAGCCGTGCCTCGTTGGAAAGCTCTTTGGCAGCCGCTCGCGTGGCCCCACAGCCCGTGGGGCTGCGGGCTTTCCGGCGGCCGTCAGCCTCGGCGCCACCGGCGCCCACGTGGCGCCGCCGCGCCAGCCTGCGAAGCATTTTCGGGTAGGGCAGCGTCTCTGGCGACAGCTCCCACGCCCGAAGAGCCAGGAGGGAAAGCCGTGCCTCATTGGAAAGCTCTTTGGCAGCCGCTCGCATGGCCCCATAGCCCGTGGGGCTGCGGGCTTTCCGGCGGCCATCAGCCTCGGCGACACCAGGGCACACGTGGCGCCGCCTCGCCAGCCTGCGAAGCATTTTCCGGTAGGGCCGCGGCTCTGGCGACAGCTCCCACGCCCGAAGAGCCAGGAGGGAAAGCCGTGTCTCGTTGGAAAGCTCTTTGGCAGCCGCTCGCGTGGTCCTACATCCCGTGGGGCTGCGGTCTTTCCGGCGGACGTCAGCCTCGGCGCCACCGGCGCCCACGTGGCGCCGCCAAGCCAGCCTGCGAAGCATTTTCCGGTAGGGCCGCGGCTCTGGCGACAGCTCCCACGCCCGAAGAGCCAGGAGGGAAAGCCGTGCCTCGTTGGAAAGCTCTTTGGCAGCCGCTCGCGTGGCCCCACAGCCCGTGGGGCCGCGGGCTTTCCGGCGGCCGTCAGCCTCGGCGACACCGGCGCCCACGTGGCGCCGCCGCGCCAGCCTGCGAAGCATTTTCGGGTAGGGCCGCGTCTCTGGCGACAGCTCCCACGCCCGAAGAGCCAGGAGGGAAAGCCGTGCCTCGTTGGAAAGCTCATTGGCAGCCGCTCGCGTGGCCCCACAGCCCGTGGGGCTGCGGGCTTTCCGGCGGCCGTCAGCCTCGGCGTCACCGGCGCCCACGTGGCGCCGCCGCGCCAGCCTGCGAAGCATTTTCCGGTAGGGCCGCGGCTCTGGCGACAGCTCCCACGCCCGAAGAGCCAGGAGGGAAAGCCGTGCCTCGTTGGAAAGCTCTTTGGCAGCCGCTCGCGTGGCCCCACAGCCCGTGGGGCTGCGGGCTTTCCGGCGGCCGTCAGCCTCGGCGACACCTGCGACCCACGTGGCGCCGCCGAGCCAGCCTGCGAAGCATTTTCCGGTAGGGCCGCGGCTCTGGCGACAGCTCCCACGCCCGAAGAGCCAGGAGGGAAAGCCGTGCCTCGTTGGAAAGCTCTTTGGCAGCCGCTCGCGTGGCCCCACAGCCCGTGGGGCTGCGGGCTTTCTGGCGGCCGTCAGCCTCGGCGCCACCGGCGCCCACGTGGTGCCGCCGCGCCAGCCTGCGAAGCATTTTCCGGTAGGGCCGCGGCTCTGGCGACAGCTCCCACGCCCGAAGAGCCAGGAGGGAAAGCCGTGCCTCGTTGGAAAGCTCTTTGGCAGCCGCTCGCGTGGCCCCACAGCCCGTGGGGCTGCGGGCTTTCCGGCGGCCGTCAGCCTCG
Source organism: Rissa tridactyla (assembly GCF_028500815.1). Classification (NCBI taxonomy): domain Eukaryota; kingdom Metazoa; phylum Chordata; class Aves; order Charadriiformes; family Laridae; genus Rissa; species Rissa tridactyla. Next base: position 33,906 of record NW_026529549.1, read on the forward strand.
GCGACACCGGCGCCCATGTGGCGCCGCCGCGCCAGCCTGTGAAGCATTTTCCGGTAGGGCCGCGGCTCTGGCGACAGCTCCCATGCCCGAAGAGACAGGAGGGAAAGCCGTACCTCGTTGGAAAGCTCTTTGGCAGCCGCTCGCATGGCCCCATAGCCCGTGGGGCTGCGGGCTTTCCGGCGGCCATCAGCCTCGGCGACACCAGGGCACACGTGGCGCCGCCGCGCCCGCCTGCGAAGCATTTTCCGGTAGGGCCGCGTCTCTGGCGACAGCTCCCACGCCCGAAGAGCCAGGAGGGAAAGCCGTGCCTCGTTGGAAAGCTCTTTGGCAGCCGCTCGCGTGGCCCCACAGCCCGTGGGGCTGCGGGCTTTCCGGCGGCCGTCAGCCTCGGCGACACCTGCGACCACGTGGCGCCGCCGAGCCAGCCTGCGAAGCATTTTCCGGTAGCGCCGCGGCTCTGGCGACAGCTCCCACGCCCGAAGAGCCAGGAGGGAAAGCCGTGCCTCGTTGGAAAGCTCTTTGGCAGCCGCTCGCGTGGCCCCACAGCCCGTGGGGCTGCGGGCTTTCTGGCGGCCGTCAGCCTCGGCGCCACCGGCGCCCACGTGGTGCCGCCGCGCCAGCCTGCGAAGCATTTTCCGGTAGGGCCGCGGCTCTGGCGACAGCTCCCACGCCCGAAGAGCCAGGAGGGAAAGCCGTGCCTCGTTGGAAAGCTCTTTGGCAGCCGCTCGCGTGGCCCCACAGCCCGTGGGGCTGCGGGCTTTCCGGCGGCCGTCAGCCTCGGCGACACCTGCGACCACGTGGCGCCGCCGCGCCAGCCTGCGAAGCATTTTCCGGTAGGGCCGCGGCTCTGGCGACAGCTCCCACGCCCGAAGAGCCAGGAGGGAAAGCCGTGCCTTGCTGGAAACCTCTTTGGCAGCCGCTCGCGTGGCCCCACAGCCCGTGGGGCTGCGGGCTTTTCGGCGGCCGTCAGCCTCGGCGACACCAGTGCCCACGTGGCGCCGCCGCGCCAGCCTGCGAAGCATTTTCCGGTAGGGCCGCGTCTCTGGCGACAGCTCCCACGCCCGAAGAGCCAGGAGGGAAAGCCGTGCCTCGTTGGAAAGCTCTTTGGCAGCCGCTCGCGTGGCCCCACAGCCCGTGGGGCTGCGGGCTTTCCGGCGGCCGTCAGCCTCGGCGACACCGGCGCCCATGTGGCGCCGCCGCGCCAGCCTGTGAAGCATTTTCCGGTAGGGCCGCGGCTCTGGCGACAGCTCCCATGCCCGAAGAGACAGGAGGGAAAGCCGTACCTCGTTGGAAAGCTCTTTGGCAGCCGCTCGCATGGCCCCATAGCCCGTGGGGCTGCGGGCTTTCCGGCGGCCATCAGCCTCGGCGACACCAGGGCACACGTGGCGCCGCCGCGCCCGCCTGCGAAGCATTTTCCGGTAGGGCCGCGGCTCTGGCGACAGCTCCCACGCCCGAAGAGCCAGGAGGGAAAGCCGTGCCTCGTTGGAAAGCTCTTTGGCAGCCGCTCGCGTGGCCCCACAGCCCGTGGGGCTGCGGGCTTTCTGGCGGCCGTCAGCCTCGGCGCCACCGGCGCCCACGTGGTGCCGCCGCGCCAGCCTGCGAAGCATTTTCTGGTAGGGCCGCGGCTCTGGCGACAGCTCCCACGCCCGAAGAGCCAGGAGGGAAAGCCGTGCCTCGTTGGAAAGCTCTTTGGCAGCCGCTCGCGTGGCCCCACAGCCCGTGGGGCTGCGGGCTTTCCGGCGGCCGTCAGCCTCGGCGACACCTGCGACCACGTGGCGCCGCCGCGCCAGCCTGCGAAGCATTTTCCGGTAGGGCCGCGGCTCTGGCGACAGCTCCCACGCCCGAAGAGCCAGGAGGGAAAGCCGTGCCTTGCTGGAAACCTCTTTGGCAGCCGCTCGCGTGGCCCCACAGCCCGTGGGGCTGCGGGCTTTTCGGCGGCCGTCAGCCTCGGCGACACCAGTGCCCACGTGGCGCCGCCGCGCCAGCCTGCGAAGCATTTTCCGGTAGGGCCGCGTCTCTGGCGACAGCTCCCACGCCCGAAGAGCCAGGAGGGAAAGCCGTGCCTCGTTGGAAAGCTCTTTGGCAGCCGCTCGCGTGGCCCCACAGCCCGTGGGGCTGCGGGCTTTCCGGCGGCCGTCAGCCTCGGCGACACCGGCGCCCATGTGGCGCCGCCGCGCCAGCCTGTGAAGCATTTTCCGGTAGGGCCGCGGCTCTGGCGACAGCTCCCACGCCCGAAGAGCCAGGAGGGAAAGCCGTGCCTCGTTGGAAACCTCTTTGGCAGCCGCTCGCGTGGCCCCACAGCCCGTGGGGCTGCGGGCTTTTCGGCGGCCGTCAGCCTCGGCGACACCAGTGCCCACGTGGCGCCGCCGCGCCAGCCTGCGAAGCATTTTCCGGTAGGGCCGCGTCTCTGGCGACAGCTCCCACGCCCGAAGAGCCAGGAGGGAAAGCCGTGCCTCGTTGGAAAGCTCTTTGGCAGCCGCTCGCGTGGCCCCACAGCCCGTGGGGCTGCGGGCTTTTCGGCGGCCGTCAGCCTCGGCGCCACCTGCGCCCACGTGGCGCCGCCGCACTAGCCTGCGAAGCATTTTCCGGTAGGGCCGCGTCTCTGGCGACAGCTCCCACGCCCGAAGAGCCAGGAGGGAAAGCCGTGCCTCGTTGGAAAGCTCTTTGGCAGCCGCTCGCGTGGCCCCACAGCCCGTGGGGCTGCGGGCTTTCCGGCGGCCGTCAGCCTCGGCGACACCTGCGACCACGTGGCGCCGCCGAGCCAGCCTGCGAAGCATTTTCCGGTAGGGCCGCGGCTCTGGCGACAGCTCCCACGCCCGAAGAGCCAGGAGGGAAAGCCGTGCCTCGTTGGAAAGCTCTTTGGCAGCCGCTCGCGTGGCCCCACAGCCCGTGGGGCTGCGGGCTTTCTGGCGGCCGTCAGCCTCGGCGCCACCGGCGCCCACGTGGTGCCGCCGCGCCAGCCTGCGAAGCATTTTCCGGTAGGGCCGCGGCTCTGGCGACAGCTCCCACGCCCGAAGAGCCAGGAGGGAAAGCCGTGCCTCGTTGGAAAGCTCTTTGGCAGCCGCTCGCGTGGCCCCACAGCCCGTGGGGCTGCGGGCTTTCCGGCGGCCGTCAGCCTCGGCGACACCGGCGCCCATGTGGCGCCGCCGCGCCAGCCTGTGAAGCATTTTCCGGTAGGGCCGCGGCTCTGGCGACAGCTCCCATGCCCGAAGAGACAGGAGGGAAAGCCGTACCTCGTTGGAAAGCTCTTTGGCAGCCGCTCGCATGGCCCCATAGCCCGTGGGGCTGCGGGCTTTCCGGCGGCCATCAGCCTCGGCGACACCAGGGCACACGTGGCGCCGCCGCGCCCGCCTGCGAAGCATTTTCCGGTAGGGCCGCGGCTCTGGCGACAGCTCCCACGCCCGAAGAGCCAGGAGGGAAAGCCGTGCCTCGTTGGAAAGCTCTTTGGCAGCCGCTCGCGTGGCCCCACAGCCCGTGGGGCCGCGGGCTTTCCGGCGGCCGTCAGCCTCGGCGACACCGGCGCCCACGTGGCGCCGCCGCGCCAGCCTGCGAAGCATTTTCGGGTAGGGCCGCGTCTCTGGCGACAGCTCCCACGCCCGAAGAGCCAGGAGGGAAAGCCGTGCCTCGTTGGAAAGCTCTTTGGCAGCCGCTCGCGTGGCCCCACAGCCCGTGGGGCTGCGGGCTTTCCGGCGGCCGTCAGCCTCGGCGTCACCGGCGCCCACGTGGCGCCGCCGCGCCAGCCTGCGAAGCATTTTCCGGTAGGGCCGCGGCTCTGGCGACAGCTCCCACGCCCGAAGAGCCAGGAGGGAAAGCCGTGCCTCGTTGGAAAGCTCTTTGGCAGCCGCTCGCGTGGCCCCACAGCCCGTGGGGCTGCGGGCTTTCCGGCGGCCGTCAGCCTCGGCGACACCTGCGACCACGTGGCGCCGCCGAGCCAGCCTGCGAAGCATTTTCCGGTAGGGCCGCGTCTCTGGCGACAGCTCCCACGCCCGAAGAGCCAGGAGGGAAAGCCGTGCCTCGTTGGAAAGCTCTTTGGCAGCCGCTCGCGTGGCCCCACAGCCCGTGGGGCTGCGGGCTTTCTGGCGGCCGTCAGCCTCGGCGCCACCGGCGCCCACGTGGTGCCGCCGCGCCAGCCTGCGAAGCATTTTCCGGTAGGGCCGCGGCTCTGGCGACAGCTCCCACGCCCGAAGAGCCAGGAGGGAAAGCCGTGCCTCGTTGGAAAGCTCTTTGGCAGCCGCTCGCGTGGCCCCACAGCCCGTGGGGCTGCGGGCTTTCCGGCGGCCGTCAGCCTCGGCGACACCTGCGACCACGTGGCGCCGCCGCGCCAGCCTGCGAAGCATTTTCCGGTAGGGCCGCGGCTCTGGCGACAGCTCCCACGCCCGAAGAGCCAGGAGGGAAAGCCGTGCCTTGCTGGAAACCTCTTTGGCAGCCGCTCGCGTGGCCCCACAGCCCGTGGGGCTGCGGGCTTTTCGGCGGCCGTCAGCCTCGGCGACACCAGTGCCCACGTGGCGCCGCCGCGCCAGCCTGCGAAGCATTTTCCGGTAGGGCCGCGTCTCTGGCGACAGCTCCCACGCCCGAAGAGCCAGGAGGGAAAGCCGTGCCTCGTTGGAAAGCTCTTTGGCAGCCGCTCGCGTGGCCCCACAGCCCGTGGGGCTGCGGGCTTTCCGGCGGCCGTCAGCCTCGGCGACACCGGCGCCCATGTGGCGCCGCCGCGCCAGCCTGTGAAGCATTTTCCGGTAGGGCCGCGGCTCTGGCGACAGCTCCCATGCCCGAAGAGACAGGAGGGAAAGCCGTACCTCGTTGGAAAGCCCTTTGGCAGCCGCTCGCATGGCCCCATAGCCCGTGGGGCTGCGGGCTTTCCGGCGGCCATCAGCCTCGGCGACACCAGGGCACACGTGGCGCCGCCGCGCCCGCCTGCGAAGCATTTTCCGGTAGGGCCGCGGCTCTGGCGACAGCTCCCACGCCCGAAGAGCCAGGAGGGAAAGCCGTGCCTCGTTGGAAAGCTCTTTGGCAGCCGCTCGCGTGGCCCCACAGCCCGTGGGGCTGCGGGCTTTCTGGCGGCCGTCAGCCTCGGCGCCACCGGCGCCCACGTGGTGCCGCCGCGCCAGCCTGCGAAGCATTTTCTGGTAGGGCCGCGGCTCTGGCGACAGCTCCCACGCCCGAAGAGCCAGGAGGGAAAGCCGTGCCTCGTTGGAAAGCTCTTTGGCAGCCGCTCGCGTGGCCCCACAGCCCGTGGGGCTGCGGGCTTTCCGGCGGCCGTCAGCCTCGGCGACACCTGCGACCACGTGGCGCCGCCGCGCCAGCCTGCGAAGCATTTTCCGGTAGGGCCGCGGCTCTGGCGACAGCTCCCACGCCCGAAGAGCCAGGAGGGAAAGCCGTGCCTTGCTGGAAACCTCTTTGGCAGCCGCTCGCGTGGCCCCACAGCCCGTGGGGCTGCGGGCTTTTCGGCGGCCGTCAGCCTCGGCGACACCAGTGCCCACGTGGCGCCGCCGCGCCAGCCTGCGAAGCATTTTCCGGTAGGGCCGCGTCTCTGGCGACAGCTCCCACGCCCGAAGAGCCAGGAGGGAAAGCCGTGCCTCGTTGGAAAGCTCTTTGGCAGCCGCTCGCGTGGCCCCACAGCCCGTGGGGCTGCGGGCTTTCCGGCGGCCGTCAGCCTCGGCGACACCGGCGCCCATGTGGCGCCGCCGCGCCAGCCTGTGAAGCATTTTCCGGTAGGGCCGCGGCTCTGGCGACAGCTCCCACGCCCGAAGAGCCAGGAGGGAAAGCCGTGCCTCGTTGGAAACCTCTTTGGCAGCCGCTCGCGTGGCCCCACAGCCCGTGGGGCTGCGGGCTTTTCGGCGGCCGTCAGCCTCGGCGACACCAGTGCCCACGTGGCGCCGCCGCGCCAGCCTGCGAAGCATTTTCCGGTAGGGCCGCGTCTCTGGCGACAGCTCCCACGCCCGAAGAGCCAGGAGGGAAAGCCGTGCCTCGTTGGAAAGCTCTTTGGCAGCCGCTCGCGTGGCCCCACAGCCCGTGGGGCTGCGGGCTTTTCGGCGGCCGTCAGCCTCGGCGCCACCTGCGCCCACGTGGCGCCGCCGCACTAGCCTGCGAAGCATTTTCCGGTAGGGCCGCGTCTCTGGCGACAGCTCCCACGCCCGAAGAGCCAGGAGGGAAAGCCGTGCCTCGTTGGAAAGCTCTTTGGCAGCCGCTCGCGTGGCCCCACAGCCCGTGGGGCTGCGGGCTTTCTGGCGGCCGTCAGCCTCGGCGCCACCGGCGCCCATGTGGTGCCGCCGCGCCAGCCTGCGAAGCATTTTCCGGTAGGGCCGCGGCTCTGGCGACAGCTCCCACGCCCGAAGAGCCAGGAGGGAAAGCCGTGCCTCGTTGGAAAGCTCTTTGGCAGCCGCTCGCGTGGCCCCACAGCCCGTGGGGCTGCGGGCTTTCCGGCGGCCGTCAGCCTCGGCGACACCTGCGACCACGTGGCGCCGCCGCGCCAGCCTGCGAAGCATTTTCCGGTAGGGCCGCGGCTCTGGCGACAGCTCCCACGCCCGAAGAGCCAGGAGGGAAAGCCGTGCCTTGCTGGAAACCTCTTTGGCAGCCGCTCGCGTGGCCCCACAGCCCGTGGGGCTGCGGGCTTTTCGGCGGCCGTCAGCCTCGGCGACACCAGTGCCCACGTGGCGCCGCCGCGCCAGCCTGCGAAGCATTTTCCGGTAGGGCCGCGTCTCTGGCGACAGCTCCCACGCCCGAAGAGCCAGGAGGGAAAGCCGTGCCTCGTTGGAAAGCTCTTTGGCAGCCGCTCGCGTGGCCCCACAGCCCGTGGGGCTGCGGGCTTTCTGGCGGCCGTCAGCCTCGGCGCCACCGGCGCCCACGTGGTGCCGCCGCGCCATCCTGCGAAGCATTTTCCGGTAGGGCCGCGGCTCTGGCGACAGCTCCCACGCCCGAAGAGCCAGGAGGGAAAGCCGTGCCTCGTTGGAAAGCTCTTTGGCAGCCGCTCGCGTGGCCCCACAGCCCGTGGGGCTGCGGGCTTTCCGGCGGCCGTCAGCCTCGGCGACACCTGCGCCCACGTGGCGCCGCCGCACCAGCCTGCGAAGCATTTTCCGGTAGGGCCGCGTCTCTGGCGACAGCTCCCACGCCCAAAGAGCCAGGAGGGAAAGCCGTGCCTCGTTGGAAAGCTCTTTGGCAGCCGCTCGCGTGGCCCCACAGCCCGTGGGGCTGCGGGCTTTCCGGCGGCCGTCAGCCTCGGCGCCACCGGCGCCCACGTGGCGCCGCCGCGCCAGCCTGCGAAGCATTTTCCGATAGGGCCGCGGCTCTGGCGACAGCTCCCACGCCCGAAGAGCCAGGAGGGAAAGCCGTGCCTCGTTGGAAAGCTCTTTGGCAGCCGCTCGCGTGGCCCCACAGCCCGTGGGGCTGCGGGCTTTCCGGCGGCCGTCAGCCTCGGCGACACCTGCGACCACGTGGCGCCGCCGCGCCAGCCTGCGAAGCATTTTCGGGTAGGGCCGCGTCTCTGGCGACAGCGCCCACGCCCGAAGAGCCAGGAGGGAAAGCCGTGCCTCGTTGGAAAGCTCTTTGGCAGCCGCTCGCGTGGCCCCACAGCCCGTGGGGCTGTGGGCTTTTCAGCGGCCGTCAGCCTCGGCGACACCAGTGCCCACGTGGCGCCGCCGCGCCAGCCTGCGAAGCATTTTCCGGTAGGACCGCGGCTGTGGCGACAGCTCCCACGCCCGAAGAGCCAGGAGGGAAAGCCGTGCCTCGTTGGAAAGCTCTTTGGCAGCCACTCGCGTGGCCCCACAGCCCGTGGGGCTGCGGGCTTTCCGGCGGCCATCAGCGTCGGCGACACCTGCGACCACGTGGCGCCGCCGCGCCAGCCTGCGAAGCATTTTCGGGTAGGGCCGCGTCTCTGGCGACAGCTCCCACGCCCGAAGAGCCAGGAGGGAAAGACATGCCTCATTGGAAAGCTCTTTGGCAGCCGCTCACGTGGCCCCACAGCCCGTGGGGCTGCGGGCTTTTCGGCGGCCGTCAGCCTCGGCGATACCAGTGCCCACGTGGCGCCACCGCGCCAGCCTGCGAAGCATTTTCCGGTAGGGCCGCGGCTCTGGCGACAGCTCCCACGCCCGAAGAGCCAGGAGGGAAAGCCGTGCCTCGTTGGAAAGCTCTTTGGCAGCCGCTCGCGTGGCCCCACAGCCCTTGGGGCTGCGGGCTTTCCGGCAGCCGTCAGCCTCGGCGACACCGGCGCCCACGTGGCGCCGCCGCGCCCGCCTGCAAAGCATTTTCCGGTAGGGCCACGGCTCTGGCGACAGCTCCCACGCCCGAAGAGCCAGGAGGGAAAGCCGTGCCTCGTTGGAAAGCTCTTTGGCAGCTGCTCGCGTGGCCCCACAGCCCGTGGGGCTGCGGGCTTTCTGGCGGCCGTCAGCCTCGGCGCCACCGGCGCCCACGTGGTGCCGCCGCGCCAGCCTGCGAAGCATTTTCCGGTAGGGCCGCGGCTCTGGCGACAGCTCCCACGCCCGAAGAGCCAGGAGGGAAAGCCGTGCCTTGTTGGAAACCTCTTTGGCAGCTGCTCGCGTGGCCCCACAGCCCGTGGGGCTGCGGGCTTTTCGGCGGCCGTCAGCCTCGGCGATACCAGTGCCCACGTGGCGCCGCCACGCCAGCCTGAGAAGCATTTTCCGGTAGGGCCGCGGCTCTGGCGACAGCTCCCACGCCCGAAGAGCCAGGAGGGAAAGCCGTGCCTCGTTGGAAAGGTCTTTGGCAGCCGCTCGCGTGGCCCCACAGCCCTTGGGGCTGCGGGCTTTCCGGCAGCCGTCAGCCTCGGCGACACCGGCGCCCACGTGGCGCCGCCGCGCCCCGCCTGCAAAGCATTTTCCGGTAGGGCCACGGCTCTGGCGACAGCTCCCACGCCCGAAGAGCCAGGAGGGAAAGCCGTGCCTCGTTGGAAAGCTCTTTGGCAGCCGCTCGCGTGGCCCCACAGCCCGTGGGGCTGCGGGCTTTCTGGCGGCCGTCAGCCTCGGCGCCACCGGCGCCCATGTGGTGCCGCCGCGCCAGCCTGCGAAGCATTTTCCGGTAGGGCCGCGGCTCTGGCGACAGCTCCCACGCCCGAAGAGCCAGGAGGGAAAGCCGTGCCTCGTTGGAAAGCTCTTTGGCAGCCGCTCGCGTGGCCCCACAGCCCGTGGGGCTGCGGGCTTTCCGGCGGCCGTCAGCCTCGGCGACACCTGCGACCACGTGGCGCCGCCGCGCCAGCCTGCGAAGCATTTTCCGGTAGGGCCGCGGCTCTGGCGACAGCTCCCACGCCCGAAGAGCCAGGAGGGAAAGCCGTGCCTTGCTGGAAACCTCTTTGGCAGCCGCTCGCGTGGCCCCACAGCCCGTGGGGCTGCGGGCTTTTCGGCGGCCGTCAGCCTCGGCGACACCAGTGCCCACGTGGCGCCGCCGCGCCAGCCTGCGAAGCATTTTCCGGTAGGGCCGCGTCTCTGGCGACAGCTCCCACGCCCGAAGAGCCAGGAGGGAAAGCCGTGCCTCGTTGGAAAGCTCTTTGGCAGCCGCTCGCGTGGCCCCACAGCCCGTGGGGCTGCGGGCTTTCCGGCGGCCGTCAGCCTCGGGGACACCTGCGACCACGTGGCGCCGCCGCGCCAGCCTGTGAAGCATTTTCCGGTAGGGCCGCGGCTGTGGCGACAGCTCCCACGCCCGAAGAGCCAGGAGGGAAAGCCGTGCCTCGTTGGAAACCTCTTTGGCAGCCGCTCGCGTGGCCCCACAGCCCGTGGGGCTGCGGGCTTTTCGGCGGCCGTCAGCCTCGGCGCCACCTGCGCCCACGTGGCGCCGCCGCACCAGCCTGCGAAGCATTTTCCGGTAGGGCCGCGTCTCTGGCGACAGCTCCCACGCCCGAAGAGCCAGGAGGGAAAGCCGTGCCTCGTTGGAAAGCTCTTTGGCAGCTGCTCGCGTGGCTCCACAGCCCGTGGGGATGCGGGCTTTCTGGCGGCCGTCAGCCTCGGCGCCACCGGCGCCCACGTGGTGCCGCCGCGCCAGCCTGCGAAGCATTTTCCGGTAGGGCCGCGGCTCTGGCGACAGCTCCCACGCCCGAAGAGCCAGGAGGGAAAGCCGTGCCTCGTTGGAAAGCTCTTTGGCAGCCGCTCGCGTGGCCCCACAGCCCGTGGGGCTGCGGGCTTTCCGGCGGCCGTCAGCCTCGGCGACACCTGCGCCCACGTGGCGCCGCCGCACCAGCCTGCGAAGCATTTTCCGGTAGGGCCGCGTCTCTGGCGACAGCTCCCACGCCCAAAGAGCCAGGAGGGAAAGCCGTGCCTCGTTGGAAAGCTCTTTGGCAGCCGCTCGCGTGGCCCCACAGCCCGTGGGGCTGCGGGCTTTCCGGCGGCCGTCAGCCTCGGCAACACCGGCGCCCACGTGGCGCCGCCGCGCCAGCCTGCGAAGCATTTTCCGGTAGGGCCGCGGCTCTGGCGACAGCTCCCACGCCCGAAGAGCCAGGAGGGAAAGCCGTGCCTCGTTGGAAAGCTCTTTGGCAGCCGCTCGCGTGGCCCCACAGCCCGTGGGGCTGCGGGCTTTCCGGCGGCCGTCAGCCTCGGCGACACCTGCGACCACGTGGCGCCGCCGCGCCAGCCTGCGAAGCATTTTCCGGTAGGGCCGCGGCTCTGGCGACAGCGCCCACGCCCGAAGAGCCAGGAGGGAAAGCCGTGCCTCGTTGGAAAGCTCTTTGGCAGCCGCTCGCGTGGCCCCACAGCCCGTGGGGCTGTGGGCTTTTCAGCGGCCGTCAGCCTCGGCGACACCAGTGCCCACGTGGCGCCGCCGCGCCAGCCTGCGAAGCATTTTCCGGTAGGACCGCGGCTGTGGCGACAGCTCCCACGCCCGAAGAGCCAGGAGGGAAAGCCGTGCCTCGTTGGAAAGCTCTTTGGCAGCCACTCGCGTGGCCCCACAGCCCGTGGGGCTGCGGGCTTTCCGGCGGCCATCAGCGTCGGCGACACCTGCGACCACGTGGCGCCGCCGCGCCAGCCTGCGAAGCATTTTCGGGTAGGGCCGCGTCTCTGGCGACAGCTCCCACGCCCGAAGAGCCAGGAGGGAAAGACATGCCTCATTGGAAAGCTCTTTGGCAGCCGCTCACGTGGCCCCACAGCCCGTGGGGCTGCGGGCTTTTCGGCGGCCGTCAGCCTCGGCGATACCAGTGCCCACGTGGCGCCACCGCGCCAGCCTGCGAAGCATTTTCCGGTAGGGCCGCGGCTCTGGTGACAGCTCCCTCGCCCGAAGAGCCAGGAGGGAAAGCCGTGCCTCGTTGGAAAGCTCTTTGGCAGCCGCTCGCGTGGCCCCATAGCCCTTGGGGCTGCGGGCTTTCCGGCAGCCGTCAGCCTCGGCGACACCGGCGCCCACGTGGCGCCGCCGCGCCCGCCTGCAAAGCATTTTCCGGTAGGGCCACGGCTCTGGCGACAGCTCCCACGCCCGAAGAGCCAGGAGGGAAAGCCGTGCCTCGTTGGAAAGCTCTTTGGCAGCCGCTCGCGTGGCCCCACAGCCCGTGGGGCTGCGGGCTTTCTGGCGGCCGTCAGCCTCGGCGCCACCGGCGCCCACGTGGTGCCGCCGCGCCAGCCTGCGAAGCATTTTCCGGTAGGGCCGCGGCTGTGGCGACAGCTCCCACGCCCGAAGAGCCAGGAGGGAAAGCCGTGCCTCGTTGGAAAGCTCTTTGGCAGCCGCTCGCGTGGCCCCACAGCCCGTGGGGCTGCGGGCTTTCCGGCGGCCGTCAGCCTCGGCGACACCTGCGACCACGTGGCGCCGCCGCGCCAGCCTGCGAAGCATTTTCCGGTAGGGCCGCGGCTCTGGCGACAGCTCCCACGCCCGAAGAGCCAGGAGGGAAAGCCGTGCCTTGCTGGAAACCTCTTTGGCAGCCGCTCGCGTGGCCCCACAGCCCGTGGGGCTGCGGGCTTTTCGGCGGCCGTCAGCCTCGGCGCCACCTGCGCCCACGTGGCGCCGCCGCACCAGCCTGCGAAGCATTTTCCGGTAGGGCCGCGTCTCTGGCGACAGCTCCCACGCCCGAAGAGCCAGGAGGGAAAGCCGTGCCTCGTTGGAAAGCTCTTTGGCAGCCGCTCGCGTGGCCCCACAGCCCGTGGGGCTGCGGGCTTTCCGGCGGCCGTCAGCCTCGGCGACACCTGCGACCACGTGGCGCCGCCGCGCCATCCTGCGAAGCATTTTCCGGTAGGGCCGCGGCTCTGGCGACAGCTCCCACGCCCGAAGAGCCAGGAGGGAAAGCCGTGCCTTGTTGGAAACCTCTTTGGCAGCCGCTCGCGTGGCCCCACAGCCCGTGGGGCTGCGGGCTTTTCGGCGGCCGTCAGCCTCGGCGACACCAGTGCCCACGTGGCGCCGCCGCCCCAGCCTGCGAAGCATTTTCCGGTAGGGCCGCGTCTCTGGCGACAGCTCCCACGCCCGAAGAGCCAGGAGGGAAAGCCGTGCCTCGTTGGAAAGCTCTTTGGCAGCCGCTCGCGTGGCCCCACAGCCCGTGGGGCTGCGGGCTTTTCGGCGGCCGTCAGCCTCGGCGCCACCTGCGCCCACGTGGCGCCGCCGCACCAGCCTGCGAAGCATTTTCCGGTAGGGCCGCATCTCTGGCGACAGCTCCCACGCCCGAAGAGCCAGGAGGGAAAGCCGTGCCTCGTTGGAAAGCTCTTTGGCAGCTGCTCGCGTGGCTCCACAGCCCGTGGGGCTGCGGGCTTTCTGGCGGCCGTCAGCCTCGGCGCCACCGGCGCCCACGTGGTGCCGCCGCGCCATCCTGCGAAGCATTTTCCGGTAGGGCCGCGGCTCTGGCGACAGCTCCCACGCCCGAAGAGCCAGGAGGGAAAGCCGTGCCTCGTTGGAAAGCTCTTTGGCAGCCGCTCGCGTGGCCCCAGAGCCCGTGGGGCTGCGGGCTTTCCGGCGGCCGTCAGCCTCGGCGACACCTGCGCCCACGTGGCGCCGCCGCGCCAGCCTGCGAAGCATTTTCCGGTAGGGCCGCGGCTCTGGCGACAGCTCCCACGCCCAAAGAGCCAGGAGGGAAAGCCGTGCCTCGTTGGAAAGCTCTTTGGCAGCCGCTCGCGTGGCCCCACAGCCCGTGGGGCTGCGGGCTTTCCAGCGGCCGTCAGCCTCGGCAACACCGGCGCCCACGTGGTGCCGCCGTGCCAGCCTGCGAAGCATTTTCGGGTATGGCCGCGTCTCTGGCGACAGCTCCCGCGCCCGAAGAGCCAGGAGGGAAAGCCGTGCCTCGTTGGAAAGCTCTTTGGCAGCCGCTCGCGTGGCCCCACAGCCCGTGGGGCTGCGGGCTTTTCGGCGGCCGTCAGCCTCGGCGACACCAGTGCCCACGTGGCGCCGCCGCGCCAGCCTGCGAAGCATTTTCCGGTAGGGCCGCGTCTCTGGCGACAGCTCCCACGCCCGAAGAGCCAGGAGGGAAAGCCGTGCCTCGTTGGAAAGCTCTTTGGCAGCCGCTCGCGTGGCCCCACAGCCCGTGGGGCTGCTGGCTTTCCGGCGGCCGTCAGCCTCGGCGACACCTGCGACCACGTGGCGCCGCCGCGGCAGCCTGTGAAGCATTTTCCGGTAGGGCCGCGGCTGTGGCGACAGCTCCCACGCCCGAAGAGCCAGGAGGGAAAGCCGTGCCTTGTTGGAAACCTCTTTGGCAGCCGCTCGCGTGGCCCCACAGCCCGTGGGGCTGCGGGCTTTTCGGCGGCCGTCAGCCTCGGCGACACCAGTGCCCACGTGGCGCCGCCGCGCCAGCCTGCGAAGCATTTTCCGGTAGGGCCGCGTCTCTGGCGACAGCTCCCACGCCCGAAGAGCCAGGAGGGAAAGCCGTGCCTCGTTGGAAAGCTCTTTGGCAGCCGCTCGCGTGGCCCCACAGCCCGTGGGGCTGCGGGCTTTTCGGCGGCCGTCAGCCTCGGCGCCACCTGCGCCCACGTGGCGCCGCCGCACCAGCCTGCGAAGCATTTTCCGGTAGGGCCGCGTCTCTGGCGACAGCTCCCACGCCCGAAGAGCCAGGAGGGAAAGCCGTGCCTCGTTGGAAAGCTCTTTGGCAGCCGCTCGCGTGGCCCCACAGCCCGTGGGGCTGCGGGCTTTCCGGCGGCCGTCAGCCTCGGCGACACCTGCGACCACGTGGCGCCGCCGCGCCATCCTGCGAAGCATTTTCCGGTAGGGCCGCGGCTCTGGCGACAGCTCCCACGCCCGAAGAGCCAGGAGGGAAAGCCGTGCCTTGTTGGAAACCTCTTTGGCAGCCGCTCGCGTGGCCCCACAGCCCGTGGGGCTGCGGGCTTTTCGGCGGCCGTCAGCCTCGGCGACACCAGTGCCCACGTGGCGCCGCCGCCCCAGCCTGCGAAGCATTTTCCGGTAGGGCCGCGTCTCTGGCGACAGCTCCCACGCCCGAAGAGCCAGGAGGGAAAGCCGTGCCTCGTTGGAAAGCTCTTTGGCAGCCGCTCGCGTGGCCCCACAGCCCGTGGGGCTGCGGGCTTTTCGGCGGCCGTCAGCCTCGGCGCCACCTGCGCCCACGTGGCGCCGCCGCACCAGCCTGCGAAGCATTTTCCGGTAGGGCCGCATCTCTGGCGACAGCTCCCACGCCCGAAGAGCCAGGAGGGAAAGCCGTGCCTCGTTGGAAAGCTCTTTGGCAGCTGCTCGCGTGGCTCCACAGCCCGTGGGGCTGCGGGCTTTCTGGCGGCCGTCAGCCTCGGCGCCACCGGCGCCCACGTGGTGCCGCCGCGCCATCCTGCGAAGCATTTTCCGGTAGGGCCGCGGCTCTGGCGACAGCTCCCACGCCCGAAGAGCCAGGAGGGAAAGCCGTGCCTCGTTGGAAAGCTCTTTGGCAGCCGCTCGCGTGGCCCCAGAGCCCGTGGGGCTGCGGGCTTTCCGGCGGCCGTCAGCCTCGGCGACACCTGCGCCCACGTGGCGCCGCCGCGCCAGCCTGCGAAGCATTTTCCGGTAGGGCCGCGGCTCTGGCGACAGCTCCCACGCCCAAAGAGCCAGGAGGGAAAGCCGTGCCTCGTTGGAAAGCTCTTTGGCAGCCGCTCGCGTGGCCCCACAGCCCGTGGGGCTGCGGGCTTTCCGGCGGCCGTCAGCCTCGGCAACACCGGCGCCCACGTGGTGCCGCCGTGCCAGCCTGCGAAGCATTTTCGGGTATGGCCGCGTCTCTGGCGACAGCTCCCGCGCCCGAAGAGCCAGGAGGGAAAGCCGTGCCTCGTTGGAAAGCTCTTTGGCAGCCGCTCGCGTGGCCCCACAGCCCGTGGGGCTGCGGGCTTTTCGGCGGCCGTCAGCCTCGGCGACACCAGTGCCCACGTGGCGCCGCCGCGCCAGCCTGCGAAGCATTTTCCGGTAGGGCCGCGTCTCTGGCGACAGCTCCCACGCCCGAAGAGCCAGGAGGGAAAGCCGTGCCTCGTTGGAAAGCTCTTTGGCAGCCGCTCGCGTGGCCCCACAGCCCGTGGGGCTGCTGGCTTTCCGGCGGCCGTCAGCCTCGGCGACACCTGCGACCACGTGGCGCCGCCGCGCCAGCCTGTGAAGCATTTTCCGGTAGGGCCGCGGCTGTGGCGACAGCTCCCACGCTCGAAAGAGCCAGGAGGGAAAGCCGTGCCTTGTTGGAAACCTCTTTGGCAGCCGCTCGCGTGGCCCCACAGCCCGTGGGGCTGCGGGCTTTTCGGCGGCCGTCAGCCTCGGCGACACCAGTGCCCACGTGGCGCCGCCGCGCCAGCCTGCGAAGCATTTTCCGGTAGGGCCGCGTCTCTGGCGACAGCTCCCACGCCCGAAGAGCCAGGAGGGAAAGCCGTGCCTCGTTGGAAAGCTCTTTGGCAGCCGCTCGCGTGGCCCCACAGCCCGTGGGGCTGCGGGCTTTTCGGCGGCCGTCAGCCTCGGCGACACCTGCGCCACGTGGCGCCGCCGCACCAGCCTGCGAAGCATTTTCCGGTAGGGCCGCGTCTCTGGCGACAGCTCCCACGCCCGAAGAGCCAGGAGGGAAAGCCGTGCCTCGTTGGAAAGCTCTTTGACAGCTGCTCGCGTGGCTCCACAGCCCGTGGGGCTGCGGGCTTTCTGGCGGCCGTCAGCCTCGGCGCCACCGGCGCCCCACGTGGTGCCGCCGCGCCATCCTGCGAAGCAATTTCCCGTAGGGCCGCGGCTCTGGCGACAGCTCCCACGCCCGAAGAGCCAGGAGGGAAAGCCGTGCCTCGTTGGAAAGCTCTTTGGCAGCCGCTCGCGTGGCCCCAGAGCCCGTGGGGCTGCGGGCTTTCCGGCGGCCGTCAGCCTCGGCGACACCTGCGCCCACGTGGCGCCGCCGCGCCAGCCTGCGAAGCATTTTCCGGTAGGGCCGCGTCCCTGGCGACAGCTCCCACGCCCAAAGAGCCAGGAGGGAAAGCCGTGCCTCGTTGGAAAGCTCTTTGGCAGCCGCTCGCGTGGCCCCACAGCCGTGGGGGCTGCGGGCTTTCCGGCGGCCGTCAGCCTCGGCGCCACCGGCGCCCACGTGGTGCCGCCGTGCCAGCCTGCGAAGCATTTTCCGGTAGGGCCGCGGCTCTGGCGACAGCTCCCACGCCCGAAGAGCCAGGAGGGGGAAAGCCGTGCCTCGTTGGAAAGCTCTTTGGCAGCCGCTCTCGTGGCCCCAGAGCCCGTGGGGCTGCGGGCTTTCCGTCGGCCGTCAGCCTCGGCGCCACCGGCGCCCACGTGGCGCCGCCGCGCCAGCCTGCGAAGCATTTTCCGGTAGGGCCGCGTCTCTGGTGACAGCTCCCACGCCCGAAGAGCCAGGAGGGAAAGCCGTGCCTCGTTGGAAAGCTCTTTGGCAGCCGCTCGCGTGGCCCCACAGCCCGTGGGGCTGCGGGCTTTCCAGCGGCCGTCAGCCTCGGCAACACCGGCGCCCACGTGGTGCCGCCGTGCCAGCCTGCGAAGCATTTTCCGGTAGGGCCGCGGCTCTGGCGACAGCTCCCACGCCCGAAGAGCCAGGAGGGAAAGCCGTGCCTCGTTGGAAAGCTCTTTGGCAGCCGCTCGCGTGGCCCCAGAGCCCGTGGGGCTGCGGGCTTTCCGTCGGCCGTCAGCCTCGGCGCCACCGGCGCCCACGTGGCGCCGCCGCGCCATCCTGCGAAGCATTTTCCGTTAGGGCCGCGTCTCTGGTGACAGCTCCCACGCCCGAAGAGCCAGGAGGGAAAGCCGTGCCTCGTTGGAAAGCTCTTTGGCAGCCGCTCGCGTGGCCCCACAGCCCGTGGGGCTGCGGGCTTTCCGGCGGCCGTCAGCCTCGGCGACACCTGCGACCACGTGGCGCCGCCGCGCCAGCCTGCGAAGCATTTTCCGGTAGGGCCGCGTCTCTGGCGACAGCGCCCACGCCCGAAGAGCCAGGAGGGAAAGCCGTGCCTCCTTGGAAAGCTCTTTGGCAGCCGCTCGCGTGGCCCCACAGCCCGTGGGGCTGTGGGCTTTTCGGCGGCCGTCAGCCTCGGCGACACCAGTGCCCACGTGGCGCCGCCGCGCCAGCCTGCGAAGCATTTTCCGGTAGGACCGCGGCTGTGGCGACAGCTCCCACGCCCGAAGAGCCAGGAGGGGAAAGCCGTGCCTCGTTGGAAAGCTCTTTGGCAGCCACTCGCGTGGCCCCACAGCCCGTGGGGCTGCGGGCTTTCCGGCGGCCATCAGCGTCGGCGACACCTGCGACCACGTGGCGCCGCCGCGCCAGCCTGCGAAGCATTTTCGGGTAGGGCCGCGTCTCTGGCGACAGCTCCCGCGCCCGAAGAGCCAGGAGGGGAAAGCCGTGCCTCGTTGGAAAGCTCTTTGGCAGCCGCTCGCGTGGCCCCACAGCCCCGTGGGGCTGCGGGCTTTTCGGCGGCCGTCAGCCTCGGCGACACCAGTGCCCACGTGGCGCCGCCGCGCCAGCCTGCGAAGCATTTTCCGGTAGGGCCGCGTCTCTGGCGACAGCTCCCACGCCCGAAGAGCCAGGAGGGAAAGCCGTGCCTCGTTGGAAAGCTCTTTGGCAGCCGCTCGCGTGGCCCCACAGCCCGTGGGGCTGCTGGCTTTCCGGCGGCCGTCAGCCTCGGCGACACCTGTGACCACGTGGCGCCGCCGCGCCAGCCTGTGAAGCATTTTCCGGTAGGGCCGCGGCTGTGGCGACAGCTCCCACGCCCGAAGAGCCAGGAGGGAAAGCCGTGCCTTGTTGGAAACCTCTTTGGCAGCCGCTCGCGTGGCCCCACAGCCCGTGGGGCTGCGGGCTTTTCGGCGGCCGTCAGCCTCGGCGACACCAGTGCCCACGTGGCGCCGCCGCGCCAGCCTGCGAAGCATTTTCCGGTAGGGCCGCGTCTCTGGCGACAGCTCCCACGCCCGAAGAGCCAGGAGGGAAAGCCGTGCCTCGTTGGAAAGCTCTTTGGCAGCCGCTCGCGTGGCCCCACAGCCCGTGGGGCTGCGGGCTTTTCGGCGGCCGTCAGCCTCGGCGCCACTGCGCCCACGTGGCGCCGCCGCACCAGCCTGCGAAGCATTTTCCGGTAGGGCCGCGTCTCTGGCGACAGCTCCCACGCCCGAAGAGCAGGAGGGAAAGCCGTGCCTCGTTGGAAAGCTCTTTGGCAGCCGCTCGCGTGGCCCCACAGCCCGTGGGGCTGCGGGCTTTCCGGCGGCCGTCAGCCTCGGCGACACCTGCGACCACGTGGCGCCGCCGCGCCATCCTGCGAAGCATTTTCCGGTAGGGCCGCGGCTCTGGCGACAGCTCCCACGCCCGAAGAGCCAGGAGGGAAAGCCCGTGCCTTGTTGGAAACCTCTTTGGCAGCCGCTCGCGTGGCCCCACAGCCCGTGGGGCTGCGGGCTTTTCGGCGGCCGTCAGCCTCGGCGACACCAGTGCCCACGTGGCGCCGCCGCCCCAGCCTGCGAAGCATTTTCCGGTAGGGCCGCGTCTCTGGCGACAGCTCCCACGCCCGAAGAGCCAGGAGGGAAAGCCGTGCCTCGTTGGAAAGCTCTTTGGCAGCCGCTCGCGTGGCCCCACAGCCCGTGGGGCTGCGGGCTTTTCGGCGGCCGTCAGCCTCGGCGCCACCTGCGCCCACGTGGCGCCGCCGCACCAGCCTGCGAAGCATTTTCCGGTAGGGCCGCATCTCTGGCGACAGCTCCCACGCCCGAAGAGCCAGGAGGGAAAGCCGTGCCTCGTTGGAAAGCTCTTTGGCAGCTGCTCGCGTGGCTCCACAGCCCGTGGGGCTGCGGGCTTTCTGGCGGCCGTCAGCCTCGGCGCCACCGGCGCCCACGTGGTGTGCCGCCGCGCCATCCTGCGAAGCATTTTCCGGTAGGGCCGCGGCTCTGGCGACAGCTCCCACGCCCGAAGAGCCAGGAGGGAAAGCCGTGCCTCGTTGGAAAGCTCTTTGGCAGCCGCTCGCGTGGCCCCAGAGCCCGTGGGGCTGCGGGCTTTCCGGCGGCCGTCAGCCTCGGCGACACCTGCGCCCACGTGGCGCCGCCGCGCCAGCCTGCGAAGCATTTTCCGGTAGGGCCGCGGCTCTGGCGACAGCTCCCACGCCCAAAGAGCCAGGAGGGAAAGCCGTGCCTCGTTGGAAAGCTCTTTGGCAGCCGCTCGCGTGGCCCCACAGCCCGTGGGGCTGCGGGGCTTTCCAGCGGCCGTCAGCCTCGGCAACACCGGCGCCCACGTGGTGCCGCCGTGCCAGCCTGCGAAGCATTTTTCGGGTATGGCCGCGTCTCTGGCGACAGCTCCCGCGCCCGAAGAGCCAGGAGGGAAAGCCGTGCCTCGTTGGAAAGCTCTTTGGCAGCCGCTCGCGTGGCCCACAGCCCGTGGGGCTGCGGGCTTTTCGGCGGCCGTCAGCCTCGGCGACACCAGTGCCCACGTGGCGCCGCCGCGCCAGCCTGCGAAGCATTTTCCGGTAGGGCCGCGTCTCTGGCGACAGCTCCCACGCCCGAAGAGCCAGGAGGGAAAGCCGTGCCTCGTTGGAAAGCTCTTTGGCAGCCGCTCGCGTGGCCCCACAGCCCGTGGGGCTGCTGGCTTTCCGGCGGCCGTCAGCCTCGGCGACACCTGCGACCCACGTGGCGCCGCCGCGCCAGCCTGTGAAGCATTTTCCGGTAGGGCCGCGGCTGTGGCGACAGCTCCCACGCCCGAAGAGCCAGGAGGGAAAGCCGTGCCTTGTTGGAAACCTCTTTGGCAGCCGCTCGCGTGGCCCCACAGCCCGTGGGGCTGCGGGCTTTTCGGCGGCCGTCAGCCTCGGCGACACCAGTGCCCACGTGGCGCCGCCGCGCCAGCCTGCGAAGCATTTTCCGGTAGGGCCGCGTCTCTGGCGACAGCTCCCACGCCCGAAGAGCCAGGAGGGAAAGCCGTGCCTCGTTGGAAAGCTCTTTGGCAGCCGCTCGCGTGGCCCCACAGCCCGTGGGGCTGCGGGCTTTTCGGCGGCCGTCAGCCTCGGCGCCACCTGCGCCCACGTGGCGCCGCCGCGCCAGCCTGCGAAGCATTTTCCGGTAGGGCCGCGTCTCTGGCGACAGCTCCCACGCCCGAAGAGCCAGGAGGGAAAGCCGTGCCTCGTTGGAAAGCTCTTTGACAGCTGCTCGCGTGGCTCCACAGCCCGTGGGGTTGCGGGCTTTCTGGCGGCCGTCAGCCTCGGCGCCACCGGCGCCCACGTGGTGCCGCCGCGCCATCCTGCGAAGCAATTTCCCGTAGGGCCGCGGCTCTGGCGACAGCTCCCACGCCCGAAGAGCCAGGAGGGAAAGCCGTGCCTCGTTGGAAAGCTCTTTGGCAGCCGCTCGCGTGGCCCCAGAGCCCGTGGGGCTGCGGGCTTTCCGGCGGCCGTCAGCCTCGGCGACACCTGCGCCCACGTGGCGCCGCCGCGCCAGCCTGCGAAGCATTTTCCGGTAGGGCCGCGTCCCTGGCGACAGCTCCCACGCCCAAAGAGCCAGGAGGGAAAGCCGTGCCTCGTTGGAAAGCTCTTTGGCAGCCGCTCGCGTGGCCCCACAGCCCGTGGGGCTGCGGGCTTTCCGGCGGCCGTCAGCCTCGGCGCCACCGGCGCCCACGTGGTGCCGCCGTGCCAGCCTGCGAAGCATTTTCCGGTAGGGCCGCGGCTCTGGCGACAGCTCCCACGCCCGAAGAGCCAGGAGGGAAAGCCGTGCCTCGTTGGAAAGCTCTTTGGCAGCCGCTCGCGTGGCCCCACAGCCCGTGGGGCTGCGGGCTTTCCGTCGGCCGTCAGCCTCGGCGCCACCGGCGCCCACGTGGCGCCGCCGCGCCAGCCTGCGAAGCATTTTCCGGTAGGGCCGCGTCTCTGGTGACAGCTCCCACGCCCGAAGAGCCAGGAGGGAAAGCCGTGCCTCGTTGGAAAGCTCTTTGGCAGCCGCTCGCGTGGCCCCACAGCCCGTGGGGCTGCGGGCTTTCCAGCGGCCGTCAGCCTCGGCACACCGGCGCCCACGTGGTGCCGCCGTGCCAGCCTGCGAAGCATTTTCCGGTAGGGCCGCGGCTCTGGCGACAGCTCCCACGCCCGAAGAGCCAGGAGGGAAAGCCGTGCCTCGTTGGAAAGCTCTTTGGCAGCCGCTCGCGTGGCCCCAGAGCCCGTGGGGCTGCGGGCTTTCCGTCGGCCGTCAGCCTCGGCGACACCGGCGCCCACGTGGCGCCGCCGCGCCATCCTGCGAAGCATTTTCCGGTAGGGCCGCGTCTCTGGTGACAGCTCCCACGCCCGAAGAGCCAGGAGGGAAAGCCGTGCCTCGTTGGAAAGCTCTTTGGCAGCCGCTCGCGTGGCCCCACAGCCCGTGGGGCTGCGGGCTTTCCGGCGGCCGTCAGCCTCGGCGACACCTGCGACCACGTGGCGCCGCCGCGCCAGCCTGCGAAGCATTTTCCGGTAGGGCCGCGTCTCTGGCGACAGCGCCCACGCCCGAAGAGCCAGGAGGGAAAGCCGTGCCTCCTTGGAAAGCTCTTTGGCAGCCGCTCGCGTGGCCCCACAGCCCGTGGGGCTGTGGGCTTTTCGGCGGCCGTCAGCCTCGGCGACACCAGTGCCCACGTGGCGCCGCCGCGCCAGCCTGCGAAGCATTTTCCGGTAGGACCGCGGCTGTGGCGACAGCTCCCACGCCCGAAGAGCCAGGAGGGAAAGCCGTGCCTCGTTGGAAAGCTCTTTGGCAGCCACTCGCGTGGCCCCACAGCCCGTGGGGCTGCGGGCTTTCCGGCGGCCATCAGCGTCGGCGACACCTGCGACCACGTGGCGCCGCCGCGCCAGCCTGCGAAGCATTTTCGGGTAGGGCCGCGTCTCTGGCGACAGCTCCCACGGCCGAAGAGCCAGGAGGGAAAGACATGCCTCATTGGAAAGCTCTTTGGCAGCCGCTCGCGTGGCCCCACAGCCCGTGGGGCTGCGGGCTTTTCGGCGGCCGTCAGCCTCGGCGATACCAGTGCCCACGTGGCGCCGCCGCGCCAGCCTGCGAAGCATTTTCCGGTAGGGCCGCGGCTCTGGCGACAGCTCCCACGCCCGAAGAGCCAGGAGGGAAAGCCGTGCCTCGTTGGAAAGCTCTTTGGCAGCCGCTCGCGTGGCCCCACAGCCCGTGGGGCTGCGGGCTTTCCGGCGGAGGTCAGCCTCGGCGACACCGGCGCCCACGTGGCGCAGCCGCGCCCGCCTGCAAAGCATTTTCCGGTAGGGCCACGGCTCTGGCGACAGCTCCCACGCCCGAAGAGCCAGGAGGGAAAGCCGTGCCTCGTTGGAAAGCTCTTTGGCAGCCGCTCGCGTGGCCCCACAGCCCGTGGGGCTGCGGGATTTCTGGCGGCCGTCAGCCTCGGCGCCACCGGCGCCCACGTGGTGCCGCCGCGCCAGCCTGCGAAGCATTTTCCGGTAGGGCCGCGGCTCTGGCGACAGCTCCCACGCCCGAAGAGCCAGGAGGGAAAGCCGTGCCTCGTTGGAAAGCTCTTTGGCAGCCGCTCGCGTGGCCCCACAGCCCGTGGGGCTGCGGGCTTTCCGGCGGCCGTCAGCCTCGGCGACACCTGCGACCACGTGGCGCCGCCGCGCCAGCCTGCGAAGCATTTTCGGGTAGGGCCGCGGCTCTGGCGACAGCTCCCACGCCAGAAGAGCCAGGAGGGAAAGCCGTGCCTTGCTGGAAACCTCTTTGGCAGCCGCTCGCGTGGCCCCACAGCCCGTGGGGCTGCGGGCTTTTCGGCGGCCGTCAGCCTCGGCGACACCAGTGCCCACGTGGCGCCGCCGCGCCAGCCTGCGAAGCATTTTCCGGTAGGGCCGCGTCTCTGGCGACAGCTCCCACGCCCGAAGAGCCAGGAGGGAAAGCCGTGCCTCGTTGGAAATCTCTTTGGCAGCCGCTCGCGTGGCCCCACAGCCCGTGGGGCTGCGGGCTTTCCGGCGGCCGTCAGCCTCGGCGACACCTGCGACCACGTGGCGCCGCCGTGCCAGCCTGCGAAGCATTTTCCGGTAGGGCCGCGGCTCTGGCGACAGCTCCCACGCCCGAAGAGCCAGGAGGGAAAGCCGTGCCTCGTTGGAAAGCTCTTTGGCAGCCGCTCGCGTGGCCCCAGAGCCCGTGGGGCTGCGGGCTTTTCGGCGGCCGTCAGCCTCGGCGCCACCTGCGCCCACGTGGCGCCGCCGCGCCAGCCTGCGAAGCATTTTCCGGTAGGACCGCGGCTGTGGCGACAGCTCCCACGCCCGAAGAGCCAGGAGGGAAAGCCGTGCCTCGTTGGAAAGCTCTTTGGCAGCCACTCGCGTGGCCCCACAGCCCGTGGGGCTGCGGGCTTTCCGGCGGCCATCAGCGTCGGCGACACCTGCGACCACGTGGCGCCGCCGCGCCAGCCTGCGAAGCATTTTCGGGTAGGGCCGCGTCTCTGGCGACAGCTCCCACGGCCGAAGAGCCAGGAGGGAAAGACATGCCTCATTGGAAAGCTCTTTGGCAGCCGCTCGCGTGGCCCCACAGCCCGTGGGGCTGCGGGCTTTTCGGCGGCCGTCAGCCTCGGCGATACCAGTGCCCACGTGGCGCCGCCGCGCCAGCCTGCGAAGCATTTTCCGGTAGGGCCGCGGCTCTGGCGACAGCTCCCACGCCCGAAGAGCCAGGAGGGAAAGCCGTGCCTCGTTGGAAAGCTCTTTGGCAGCCGCTCGCGTGGCCCCACAGCCCGTGGGGCTGCGGGCTTTCCGTCAGCCGTCAGCCTCGGCGACACCGGCGCCCACGTGGCGCCGCCGCGCCCGCCTGCAAAGCATTTTCCGGTAGGGCCACGGCTCTGGCGACAGCTCCCACGCCCGAAGAGCCAGGAGGGAAAGCCGTGCCTCGTTGGAAAGCTCTTTGGCAGCCGCTCGCGTGGCCCCACAGCCCGTGGGGCTGCGGGCTTTCTGGCGGCCGTCAGCCTCGGCGCCACCGGCGCCCACGTGGTGCCGCCGCGCCAGCCTGCGAAGCATTTTCCGGTAGGGCCGCGGCTCTGGCGACAGCTCCCACGCCCGAAGAGCCAGGAGGGAAAGCCGTGCCTTGCTGGAAACCTCTTTGGCAGCCGCTCGCGTGGCCCCACAGCCCGTGGGGCTGCGGGCTTTTCGGCGGCCGTCAGCCTCGGCGACACCAGTGCCCACGTGGCGCCGCCGCGCCAGCCTGCGAAGCATTTTCCGGTAGGGCCGCGTCTCTGGCGACAGCTCCCACGCCCGAAGAGCCAGGAGGGAAAGCCGTGCCTCGTTGGAAATCTCTTTGGCAGCCGCTCGCGTGGCCCCACAGCCCGTGGGGCTGCGGGCTTTCCGGCGGCCGTCAGCCTCGGCGACACCTGCGACCACGTGGCGCCGCCGTGCCAGCCTGCGAAGCATTTTCCGGTAGGGCCGCGGCTCTGGCGACAGCTCCCACGCCCGAAGAGCCAGGAGGGAAAGCCGTGCCTCGTTGGAAAGCTCTTTGGCAGCCGCTCGCGTGGCCCCAGAGCCCGTGGGGCTGCGGGCTTTTCGGCGGCCGTCAGCCGCCGCGCCAGCCTGCGAAGCATTTTCCGGTAGGGCCGCGTCTCTGGTGACAGCTCCCACGCCCGAAGAGCCAGGAGGGAAAGCCGTGCCTCGTTGGAAAGGTCTTTGGCAGCCGCTCGCGTGGCCCCACAGCCCGTGGGGCTGCGGGCTTTTCGGCGGCCGTCAGCCTCGGCGACACCTGCGACCACGTGGCGCCGCCGCGCCAGCCTGCGAAGCATTTTCCGGTAGGGCCGCGTCTCTGGCGACAGCGCCCACGCCCGAAGAGCCAGGAGGGAAAGCCGTGCCTCGTTGGAAAGCTCTTTGGCAGCCGCTCGCGTGGCCCCACAGCCCGTGGGGCTGTGGGCTTTTCAGCGGCCGTCAGCCTCGGCGACACCAGTGCCCACGTGGCGCCGCCGCGCCAGCCTGCGAAGCATTTTCCGGTAGGACCGCGGCTGTGGCGACAGCTCCCACGCCCGAAGAGCCAGGAGGGAAAGCCGTGCCTCGTTGGAAAGCTCTTTGGCAGCCACTCGCGTGGCCCCACAGCCCGTGGGGCTGCGGGCTTTCCGGCGGCCATCAGCGTCGGCGACACCTGCGACCACGTGGCACCGCCGCGCCAGCCTGCGAATCATTTTCGGGTAGGGCCGCGTCTCTGGCGACAGCTCCCACGCCCGAAGAGCCAGGAGGGAAAGACATGCCTCATTGGAAAGCTCTTTGGCAGCCGCTCGCGTGGCCCCACAGCCCGTGGGGCTGCGGGATTTCCGTCGGCCGTCAGCCTCGGCGACACCTGTGCCCACGTGGCGTCGCCGCGCCAGCCTGCGAAGCATTTTCCGGTAGGGCCGCGTCTCTGGCGACAGCTCCCACGCCCGAAGAGCCAGGAGAGAAAGCCGTGCCTCGTTGGAAAGCTCTTTGGCAGCCGCTCGCGTGGCCCCACAGCCCGTGGGGCTGCGGGCTTTCCGGCGGCCGTCAGCCTTGGCGCCACCGGCGCCCACGTGGCGCCGCCGCACCAGCCTGCGAAGCATTTTCCGGTAGGGCCGCGGCTCTGGCGACAGCTCCCACGCCCGAAGAGCCAGGAGGGAAAGCCGTGCCTCGTTGGAAAGCTCTTTGGCAGCCGCTCGCGTGGCCCCACAGCCCGTGGGGCTGCGGGCTTTCCGTCGGCCGTCAGCCTCGGCGCCACCGGCGCCCACGTGGCGCCGCCGCGCCAGCCTGCGAAGCATTTTCCGGTAGGGCCGCGGCTCTGGCGACAGCTCCCACGCCCGAAGAGCCAGGACGGAAAGCCGTGCCTCGTTGGAAATCTCTTTGGCAGCCGCTCGCGTGGCACCACAGCCCGTGGGGTGCGGGCTTTTCGGCGCCCGTCAGCCTCGGCGCCACCTGCGCCCACGTGGCGCCGCCGCACCAGCCTGCGAAGCATTTTCCGGTAGGGCCGCGTCTCTGGCGACAGCTCCCACGCCCAAAGAGCCAGGAGGGAAAGCCGTGCCTCGTTGGAAACCTCTTTGGCAGCCGCTCGCATGGCCCCACAGCCCGTGGGGCTGCGGGCTTTCCGGCAGCCGTCAGCCTCGGCGACACCGGCGCCCACGTGGCGCCGCCGCGCCTGCCTTCAAAGCATTTTCCGGTAGGGCCACGGCTCTGGCGACAGCTCCCACGCCCGAAGAGCCAGGAGGGAAAGCCGTGCCTCGTTGGAAAGCTCTTTGGCAGCCGCTCGCGTGGCCCCACAGCCCGTGGGGCTGCGGGCTTTCTGGCGGCCGTCAGCCTCGGCGCCACCGGCGCACACGTGGTGCCGCCGCCCCAGCCTGCGAAGCATTTTCCGGTAGGGCCGTGGCTCTGGCGACAGCTCCCACGCCCGAAGAGCCAGGAGGGAAAGCCGTGCCTCGTTGGAAAGCTCTTTGGCAGCCGCTCGCGTGGCCCCACAGCCCGTGGGGCTGCGGGCTTTCCGGCGGCCGTCAGCCTCGGCGACACCTGCGACCACGTGGCGCCGCCGCGCCAGCCTGCGAAGCATTTTCGGGTAGGGCCGCGGCTCTGGCGACAGCTCCCACGCCCGAAGAGCCAGGAGGGAAAGCCGTGCCTCGTTGGAAAGCTCTTTGGCAGCCAGTCGCGTGGCCCCACAGCCCGTGGGGCTGCGGGCTTTCCGGCGGCCATCAGCGTCGGCGACACCTGCGACCACGTGGCGCCGCCGCGCCAGCCTGCGAAGCATTTTCCGGTAGGGCCGCGTCTCTGGCGACAGCTCCCACGCCCGAAGAGCCAGGAGGGAAAGACATGCCTCATTGGAAAGCTCTTTGGCAGCCGCTCGCGTGGCCCCACAGCCCGTGGGGCTGCGGGATTTCCGGCGGCCGTCAGCCTCGGCGACACCTGCGCCCACGTGGCGTCGCCGCGCCAGCCTGCGAAGCATTTTCCGGTAGGGCCACGTCTCTGGCGACAGCTCCCACGCCCGAAGAGCCAGGAGGGAAAGCCGTGCCTCGTTGGAAAGCTCTTTGGCAGCCGCTTGCGTGGCCCCACAGCCCGTGGGGCTGCGGGCTTTCCGTCGGCCGTCAGCCTCGTCGCCACCGGCGCCCACGTGGCGCCGCCGCGCCAGCCTGCGAAGCATTTTCCGGTAGGGCCGCGGCTCTGGCGACAGCTCCCACGCCCGAAGAGCCAGGACGGAAAGCCGTGCCTCGTTGGAAATCTCTTTGGCAGCCGCTCGCGTGGCACCACAGCCCGTGGGGCTGCGGGCTTTTCGGCGGCCGTCAGCCTCGGCGCCACCTGCGCCCACGTGGCGCCGCCGCACCAGCCTGCGAAGCATTTTCCGGTAGGGCCGCGTCTCTGGCGACAGCTCCCACGCCCGAAGAGCCAGGAGGGAAAGCCGTGCCTCGTTGGAAAGCTCTTTGGCAGCCGCTCGCGTGGCCCCACAGCCCGTGGGGCTGCGGGCTTTCCGGCGGCCGTCAGCCTCGGCGCCACCTGCGCCCACGTGGCGCCGCCGCACCAGCCTGCGAAGCATTTTCCGGTAGGGCCGCGTCTCTGGCGACAGCTCCCACGCCCGAAGAGCCAGGAGGGAAAGCCGTGCCTCGTTGGAAAGCTCTTTGGCAGCTGCTCGCGTGGCTCCACAGCCCGTGGGGCTGCGGGCTTTCTGGCGGCCGTCAGCCTCGGCGCCACCGGCGCCCACGTGGTGCCGCCGCGCCATCCTGCGAAGCATTTTCCGGTAGGGCCGCGGCTCTGGCGACAGCTCCCACGCCCGAAGAGCCAGGAGGGAAAGCCGTGCCTCGTTGGAAAGCTCTTTGGCAACCGCTCGCGTGGCCCCACAGCCCGTGGGGCTGCGGGCTTTCCGTCGGCCGTCAGCCTCGGCGCCACCGGCGCCCACGTGGCGTCGCCGCGCCAGCCTGCGAAGCATTTTCCGGTAGGGCCGCAGCTCTGGCGACAGCTCCCACGCCCGAAGAGCCAGGAGGGAAAGCCGTGCCTCGTTGGAAAGCTCTTTGGCAGCCGCTCGCGTGGCCCCACAGCCCCTGGGGCTGCGGGCTTTCCAGCGGCCGTCAGCCTTGGCGCCACCGGCGCCCACGTGGCGCCGCCGCGCCAGCCTGCGAAGCATTTTCCGGTAGGGCCGCGGCTCTGGCGACAGCTCCCACGCCCGAAGAGCCAGGAGGGAAAGCCGTGCCTCGTTGGAAAGCTCTTTGGCAGCCGCTCGCGTGGCCCCACAGCCCGTGGGGCTGCGGGCTTTCCGTCGGCCGTCAGCCTCGGCGCCACCGGCGCCCACGTGGCGCCGCCGCGCCAGCCTGCGAAGCATTTTCCGGTAGGGCCGCGGCTCTGGCGACAGCTCCCACGCCCGAAGAGCCAGGACGGAAAGCCGTGCCTCGTTGGAAATCTCTTTGGCAGCCGCTCGCGTGGCACCACAGCCCGTGGGGCTGCGGGCTTTTCGGCGGCCGTCAGCCTCGGCGCCACCTGCGCCCACGTGGCGCCGCCGCACCAGCCTGCGAAGCATTTTCCGGTAGGGCCGCGTCTCTGGCGACAGCTCCCACGCCCGAAGAGCAAGGAGGGAAAGCCGTGCCTCGTTGGAAAGCTCTTTGGCAGCCGCTCACATGGCCCCACAGCCCGTGGGGCTGCGGGCTTTCCGGCAGCCGTCAGCCTCGGCGACACCGGCGCCCACGTGGCGCCGCCGCGCCTGCCTTCAAAGCATTTTCCGGTAGGGCCACGGCTCTGGCGACAGCTCCCACGCCCGAAGAGCCAGGAGGGAAAGCCGTGCCTCGTTGGAAAGCTCTTTGGCAGCCGCTCGCGTGGCCCCACAGCCCGTGGGGCTGCGGGCTTTCTGGCGGCCGTCAGCCTCGGCGCCACCGGTGCACACGTGGTGCCGCCGCCCCAGCCTGCGAAGCATTTTCCGGTAGGGCCGTGGCTCTGGCGACAGCTCCCACGCCCGAAGAGCCAGGAGGGAAAGCCGTGCCTCGTTGGAAAGCTCTTTGGCAGCCGCTCGCGTGGCCCCACAGCCCGTGGGGCTGCGGGCTTTCCGGCGGCCGTCAGCCTCGGCGACACCTGCGACCACGTGGCGCCGCCGCGCCAGCCTGCGAAGCATTTTCGGGTAGGGCCGCGGCTCTGGCGACAGCTCCCACGCCCGAAGAGCAAGGAGGGAAAGCCGTGCCTCGTTGGAAAGCTCTTTGGCAGCCGCTCGCGTGGCCCCACAGCCCGTGGGGCTGCGGGCTTTCCGGCGGCCGTCAGCCTCGGCGCCACCGGCGCCCACGTGGCGCCGCCGCGCCAGCCTGCGAAGCATTTTCCGGTAGGGCCGCGGCTCTGGCGACAGCTCCCACGCCCGAAGAGCCAGGAGGGAAAGCCGTGCCTCGTTGGAAAGCTCTTTGGCAGCTGCTCGCGTGGCCCCACAGCCCGTGGGGCTGCGGGCTTTCCGGAGGCCGTCAGCCTCGGCGCCACCGGCGCCCACGTGGTGCCGCCGCGCCATCCTGCGAAGCATTTTCCGGTAGGGCCGCGGCTCTGGCGACAGCTCCCACGCCCGAAGAGCCAGGAGGGAAAGCCGTGCCTCGTTGGAAAGCTCTTTGGCAGCCGCTCGCGTGGCCCCAGAGCCCGTGGGGCTGCGGGCTTTCCGGCGGCCGTCAGCCTCGGCGACACCTGCGCCCACGTGGCGCCGCCGCACCAGCCTGCGAAGCATTTTCCGGTAGGGCCGCGTCTCTGGCGACAGCTCCCACGCCCGAAGAGCCAGGAGGGAAAGCCGTGCCTCGTTGGAAAGCTCTTTGGCAGCCGCTCGCGTGGCCCCACAGCCCGTGGGGCTGCGGGCTTTCCGGCGGCCGTCAGCCTCGGCGCCACCGGCGCCCACGTGGCGCCGCCGCGCCAGCCTGCGAAGCATTTTCCGGTAGGGCCGCGGCTCTGGCGACAGCTCCCACGCCCGAAGAGCCAGGAGGGAAAGCCGTGCCTTGCTGGAAACCTCTTTGGCAGCCGCTCGCGTGGCCCCACAGCCCGTGGGGCTGCGGGCTTTCTGGCGGCCGTCAGCCTCGGCGCCACCGGCGCACACGTGGTGCCGCCGCCCCAGCCTGCGAAGCATTTTCCGGTAGGGCCGTGGCTCTGGCGACAGCTCCCACGCCCGAAGAGCCAGGAGGGAAAGCCGTGCCCCGTTGGAAAGCTCTTTGGCAGCCGCTCGCGTGGCCCCACAGCCCGTGGGGCTGCGGGCTTTCCGGCGGCCGTCAGCCTCGGCGACACCTGCGACCACGTGGCGCCGCCGCGCCAGCCTGCGAAGCATTTTCGGGTAGGGCCGCGGCTCTGGCGACAGCTCCCACGCCCGAAGAGCAAGGAGGGAAAGCCGTGCCTCGTTGGAAAGCTCTTTGGCAGCCGCTCGCGTGGCCCCACAGCCCGTGGGGCTGCGGGCTTTCCGGCGGCCGTCAGCCTCGGCGCCACCGGCGCCCACGTGGCGCCGCCGCGCCAGCCTGCGAAGCATTTTCCGGTAGGGCCGCGGCTCTGGCGACAGCTCCCACGCCCGAAGAGCCAGGAGGGAAAGCCGTGCCTTGCTGGAAACCTCTTTGGCAGCCGCTCGCGTGGCCCCACAGCCCGTGGGGCTGCGGGGTTTTCGGCGGCCGTCAGCCTCGGCGACACCAGTGCCCACGTGGCGCCGCCGCGCCAGCCTGCGAAGCATTTTCCGGTAGGGCCGCGTCTCTGGCGACAGCTCCCACGCCCGAAGAGCCAGGAGGGAAAGCCGTGCCTCGTTGGAAAGCTCTTTGGCAGCCGCTCGCGTGGCCCCACAGCCCGTGGGGCTGCGGGCTTTTCGGCGGCCGTCAGCCTCGGCGCCACCTGCGCCCACGTGGCGCCGCCGCACCAGCCTGCGAAGCATTTTCCGGTAGGGCCGCGGCTCTGGCGACAGCTCCCACGCCCGAAGAGCCAGGAGGGAAAGCCGTGCCTCGTTGGAAAGCTCTTTGGCAGCTACTCGCGTGGCCCCACAGCCCGTGGGGCTGCGGGCTTTCCGGCGGCCGTCA
Source organism: Rissa tridactyla (assembly GCF_028500815.1). NCBI lineage: Eukaryota > Metazoa > Chordata > Aves > Charadriiformes > Laridae > Rissa > Rissa tridactyla. Next base: position 65,080 of record NW_026529549.1, read on the forward strand.
GCCTCGGCGCCACCGGCGCCCACGTGGTGCCGCCGCGCCATCCTGCGAAGCATTTTCCGGTAGGGCCGCGGCTCTGGCGACAGCTCCCACGCCCGAAGAGCCAGGAGGGAAAGCCGTGCCTCGTTGGAAAGCTCTTTGGCAGCCGCTCGCGTGGCCCCAGAGCCCGTGGGGCTGTGGGCTTTCCGGCGGCCGTCAGCCTCGGCGACACCTGCGCCCACGTGGCGCCGCCGCGCCAGCCTGCGAAGCATTTTCCGGTAGGGCCGCGTCTCTGGCGACAGCTCCCACGCCCAAAGAGCCAGGAGGGAAAGCCGTGCCTCGTTGGAAAGCTCTTTGGCAGCCGCTCGCGTGGCCCCACAGCCCGTGGGGCTGCGGGCTTTCCAGCGGCCGTCAGCCTCGGCAACACCGGCGCCCACGTGGTGCCGCCGTGGAAGCCTGCGAAGCATTTTCCGGTAGGGCCGCGGCTCTGGCGACAGCTCCCACGCCCGAAGAGCCAGGAGAGAAAGCCGTGCCTCGTTGGAAAGCTCTTTGGCAGCCGCTCGCGTGGCCCCACAGCCCGTGGGGCTGTGGGCTTTTCAGCGGCCGTCAGCCTCGGCGACACCAGTGCCCACGTGCGCCGCCGCGCCAGCCTGCGAAGCATTTTCCGGTAGGACCGCGGCTGTGGCGACAGCTCCCACGCCCGAAGAGCCAGGAGGAAAGCCGTGCCTCGTTGGAAAGCTCTTTGGCAGCCACTCGCGTGGCCCCACAGCCCGTGGGGCTGCGGGCTTTCCGGCGGCCATCAGCGTCGGCGACACCTGCGCCCACGTGGCGCCGCCGCGCCAGCCTGCGAAGCATTTTCCGGTAGGGCCGCGTCTCTGGTGACAGCTCCCACGCCCGAAGAGCCAGGAGGGAAAGCCGTGCCTCGTTGGAAAGGTCTTTGGCAGCCGCTCGCGTGGCCCACAGCCCGTGGGGCTGCGGGCTTTTCGGCGGCCGTCAGCCTCGGCGACACCTGCGACCACGTGGCGCCGCCGCGCCAGCCTGCGAAGCATTTTCCGGTAGGGCCGCGTCTCTGGCGACAGCGCCCACGCCCGAAGAGCAGGAGGGAAAGCCGTGCCTCGTTGGAAAGCTCTTTGGCAGCCGCTCGCGTGGCCCCACAGCCCGTGGGGCTGTGGGCTTTTCAGCGGCCGTCAGCCTCGGCGACACCAGTGCCCACGTGGCGCCGCCGCGCCAGCCTGCGAAGCATTTTCCGGTAGGACCGCGGCTGTGGCGACAGCTCCCACGCCCGAAGAGCCAGGAGGGAAAGCCGTGCCTCGTTGGAAAGCTCTTTGGCAGCCACTCGCGTGGCCCCACAGCCCGTGGGGCTGCGGGCTTTCCGGCGGCCATCAGCGTCGGCGACACCTGCGACCACGTGGCACCGCCGCGCCAGCCTGCGAATCATTTTCGGGTAGGGCCGCGTCTCTGGCGACAGCTCCCACGCCCGAAGAGCCAGGAGGGAAAGACATGCCTCATTGGAAAGCTCTTTGGCAGCCGCTCGCGTGGCCCCACAGCCCGTGGGGCTGCGGGATTTCCGTCGGCCGTCAGCCTCGGCGACACCTGTGCCCACGTGGCGTCGCCGCGCCAGCCTGCGAAGCATTTTCCGGTAGGGCCGCGTCTCTGGCGACAGCTCCCACGCCCGAAGAGCCAGGAGAGAAAGCCGTGCCTCGTTGGAAAGCTCTTTGGCAGCCGCTCGCGTGGCCCCACAGCCCGTGGGGCTGCGGGCTTTCCGGCGGCCGTCAGCCTTGGCGCCACCGGCGCCCACGTGGCGCCGCGCACCAGCCTGCGAAGCATTTTCCGGTAGGGCCGCGGCTCTGGCGACAGCTCCCACGCCCGAAGAGCCAGGAGGGAAAGCCGTGCCTCGTTGGAAAGCTCTTTGGCAGCCGCTCGCGTGGCCCCACAGCCCGTGGGGCTGCGGGCTTTCCGTCGGCCGTCAGCCTCGGCGCCACCGGCGCCCACGTGGCCGCCGCCGCGCCAGCCTGCGAAGCATTTTCCGGTAGGGCCGCGGCTCTGGCGACAGCTCCCACGCCCGAAGAGCCAGGACGGAAAGCCGTGCCTCGTTGGAAATCTCTTTGGCAGCCGCTCGCGTGGCACCACAGCCCGTGGGGTGCGGGCTTTTCGGCGCCCGTCAGCCTCGGCGCCACCTGCGCCCACGTGGCGCCGCCGCACCAGCCTGCGAAGCATTTTCCGGTAGGGCCGCGTCTCTGGCGACAGCTCCCACGCCCAAAGAGCCAGGAGGGAAAGCCGTGCCTCGTTGGAAACCTCTTTGGCAGCCGCTCGCATGGCCCCACAGCCCGTGGGGGCTGCGGGCTTTCCGGCAGCCGTCAGCCTCGGCGACACCGGCGCCCACGTGGCGCCGCCGCGCCTGCCTTCAAAGCATTTTCCGGTAGGGCCACGGCTCTGGCGACAGCTCCCCACGCCCGAAGAGCCAGGAGGGAAAGCCGTGCCTCGTTGGAAAGCTCTTTGGCAGCCGCTCGCGTGGCCCCACAGCCCGTGGGGCTGCGGGCTTTCTGGCGGCCGTCAGCCTCGGCGCCACCGGCGCACACGTGGTGCCGCCGCCCCAGCCTGCGAAGCATTTTCCGGTAGGGCCGTGGCTCTGGCGACAGCTCCACGCCCGAAGAGCCAGGAGGGAAAGCCGTGCCTCGTTGGAAAGCTCTTTGGCAGCCGCTCGCGTGGCCCCACAGCCCGTGGGGCTGCGGGCTTTCCGGCGGCCGTCAGCCTCGGCGACACCTGCGACCACGTGGCGCCGCCGCGCCAGCCTGCGAAGCATTTCGGGTAGGGCCGCGGCTCTGGCGACAGCTCCCACGCCCGAAGAGCCAGGAGGGAAAGCCGTGCCTCGTTGGAAAGCTCTTTGGCAGCCAGTCGCGTGGCCCCACAGCCCGTGGGGCTGCGGGCTTTCCGGCGGCCATCAGCGTCGGCGACACCTGCGACCACGTGGCGCCGCCGCGCCAGCCTGCGAAGCATTTTCCGGTAGGGCCGCGTCTCTGGCGACAGCTCCCACGCCCGAAGAGCCAGGAGGGAAAGACATGCCTCATTGGAAAGCTCTTTGGCAGCCGCTCGCGTGGCCCCACAGCCCGTGGGGCTGCGGGATTTCCGGCGGCCGTCAGCCTCGGCGACACCTGCGCCCACGTGGCGTCGCCGCGCCAGCCTGCGAAGCATTTTCCGGTAGGGCCACGTCTCTGGCGACAGCTCCCACGCCCGAAGAGCCAGGAGGGAAAGCCGTGCCTCAGCTCTTTGGCAGCCGCTCGCGTGGCCCCACAGCCCGTGGGGCTGCGGGCTTTTCGGCGGCCGTCAGCCTCGGCGCCACCTGCGCCCACGTGGCGCCGCCGCACCAGCCTGCGAAGCATTTTCCCGGTAGGGCCGCGGCTCTGGCGACAGCTCCCACGCCCGAAGAGCCAGGAGGGAAAGCCGTGCCTCGTTGGAAAGCTCTTTGGCAGCTGCTCGCGTGGCCCCACAGCCCGTGGGGCTGCGGGCTTTCCGGCGGCCGTCAGCCTCGGCGCCACCGGCGCCCACGTGGTGCCGCCGCGCCATCCTGCGAAGCATTTTCCGGTAGGGCCGCGGCTCTGGCGACAGCTCCCACGCCCGAAGAGCCAGGAGGGAAAGCCGTGCCTCGTTGGAAAGCTCTTTGGCAGCCGCTCGCGTGGCCCCAGAGCCCGTGGGGCTGCGGGCTTTCCGGCGGCCGTCAGCCTCGGCGACACCTGCGCCCACGTGGCGCCGCCGCGCCAGCCTGCGAAGCATTTTCCGGTAGGGCCGCGTCTCTGGCGACAGCTCCCACGCCCAAAGAGCCAGGAGGGAAAGCCGTGCCTCGTTGGAAAGCTCTTTGGCAGCCGCTCGCGTGGCCCCACAGCCCGTGGGGCTGCGGGCTTTCCAGCGGCCGTCAGCCTCGGCAACACCGGCGCCCACGTGGTGCCGCCGTGGAAGCCTGCGAAGCATTTTCCGGTAGGGGCCGCGGCTCTGGCGACAGCTCCCACGCCCCGAAGAGCCAGGAGAGAAAGCCGTGCCTCGTTGGAAAGCTCTTTGGCAGCCGCTCGCGTGGCCCCACAGCCCGTGGGGCTGTGGGCTTTTCAGCGGCCGTCAGCCTCGGCGACACCAGTGCCCACGTGGCGCCGCCGCGCCAGCCTGCGAAGCATTTTCCGGTAGGACCGCGGCTGTGGCGACAGCTCCCACGCCCGAAGAGCCAGGAGGGAAAGCCGTGCCTCGTTGGAAAGCTCTTTGGCAGCCACTCGCGTGGCCCCACAGCCCGTGGGGCTGCGGGCTTTCCGGCGGCCATCAGCGTCGGCGACACCTGCGACCACGTGGCGCCGCCACGCCAGCCTGCGAAGCATTTTCGGGTAGGGGCGCGTCTCTAGCGACAGCTCCCACGGCCGAAGAGCCAGGAGGGAAAGACATGCCTCATTGGAAAGCTCTTTGGCAGCCGCTCGCGTGGCCCCACAGCCCGTGGGCTGCGGGATTGCCGTCGGCCGTCAGCCTCGGCGACACCTGCGCCCACGTGGCGTCGCCGCGCCAGCCTGCGAAGCATTTTCCGGTAGGGCCGCGGCTCTGGCGACAGCTCCCACGCCCGAAGAGCCAGGAGGGAAAGCCGTGCCTTGCTGGAAAACTCTTTGGCAGCCGCTCGCGTGGCCCCACAGCCCGTGGGGCTGCGGGCTTTTCGGCGGCCGTCAGCCTCGGCGACACCAGTGCCCACGTGGCGCCGCCGCGCCAGCCTGCGAAGCATTTTCCGGTAGGGCCGCGTCTCTGGCGACAGCTCCCACGCCCGAAGAGCCAGGAGGGAAAGCCGTGCCTCGTTGGAAAGCTCTTTGGCAGCCGCTCGCGTGGCCCCACAGCCCGTGGGGCTGCGGGCTTTTCGGCGGCCGTCAGCCTCGGCGCCACCTGCGCCCACGTGGCGCCGCCGCACCAGCCTGCGAAGCATTTTCCGGTAGGGCCGCGGCTCTGGCGACAGCTCCCACGCCCGAAGAGCCAGGAGGGAAAGCCGTGCCTCGTTGGAAAGCTCTTTGGCAGCTGCTCGCGTGGCCCCACAGCCCGTGGGGCTGCGGGCTTTCCGGCGGCCGTCAGCCTCGGCGCCACCGGCGCCCACGTGGTGCCGCCGCGCCATCCTGCGAAGCATTTTCCGGTAGGGCCGCGGCTCTGGCGACAGCTCCCACGCCCGAAGAGCCAGGAGGGAAAGCCGTGCCTCGTTGGAAAGCTCTTTGGCAGCCGCTCGCGTGGCCCCAGAGCCCGTGGGGCTGCGGGCTTTCCGGCGGCCGTCAGCCTCGGCGACACCTGCGCCCACGTGGCGCCGCCGCGCCAGCCTGCGAAGCATTTTCCGGTAGGGCCGCGTCTCTGGCGACAGCTCCCACGCCCGAAGAGCCAGGAGGGAAAGCCGTGCCTCGTTGGAAAGCTCTTTGGCAGCCGCTCGCGTGGCCCCACAGCCCGTGGGGCTGCGGGCTTTCCAGCGGCCGTCAGCCTCGGCAACACCGGCGCCCACGTGGTGCCGCCGTGGAAGCCTGCGAAGCATTTTCCGGTAGGGCCGCGGCTCTGGCGACAGCTCCCACGCCCGAAGAGCCAGGAGGGAAAGCCGTGCCTCGTTGGAAAGCTCTTTGGCAGCTGCTCGCGTGGCCCCACAGCCCGTGGGGCTGCGGGCTTTCCGGAGGCCGTCAGCCTCGGCGCCACCGGCGCCCACGTGGTGCCGCCGCGCCATCCTGCGAAGCATTTTCCGGTAGGGCCGCGGCTCTGGCGACAGCTCCCACGCCCGAAGAGCCAGGAGGGAAAGCCGTGCCTCGTTGGAAAGCTCTTTGGCAGCCGCTCGCGTGGCCCCAGAGCCCGTGGGGCTGCGGGCTTTCCGGCGGCCGTCAGCCTCGGCGACACCTGCGCCCACGTGGCGCCGCCGCACCAGCCTGCGAAGCATTTTCCGGTAGGGCCGCGTCTCTGGCGACAGCTCCCACGCCCGAAGAGCCAGGAAGGGAAAGCCGTGCCTCGTTGGAAAGCTCTTTGGCAGCCGCTCGCGTGGCCCCACAGCCCGTGGGGCTGCGGGCTTTCCGGCGGCCGTCAGCCTCGGCGCCACCGGCGCCCACGTGGCGCCGCCGCGCCAGCCTGCGAAGCATTTTCGGTAGGGCCGCGGCTCTGGCGACAGCTCCCACGCCCGAAGAGCCAGGAGGGAAAGCCGTGCCCTTGCTGGAAACCTCTTTGGCAGCCGCTCGCGTGGCCCCACAGCCCGTGGGGCTGCGGGCTTTCTGGCGGCCGTCAGCCTCGGCGCCACCGGCGCACACGTGGTGCCGCCGCCCCAGCCTGCGAAGCATTTTCCGGTAGGGCCGTGGCTCTGGCGACAGCTCCCACGCCCGAAGAGCCAGGAGGGAAAGCCGTTGCCCCGTTGGAAAGCTCTTTGGCAGCCGCTCGCGTGGCCCCACAGCCCGTGGGGCTGCGGGCTTTCCGGCGGCCGTCAGCCTCGGCGACACCTGCGACCACGTGGCGCCGCCGCGCCAGCCTGCGAAGCATTTTCGGGTAGGGCCGCGGCTCTGGCGACAGCTCCCACGCCCGAAGAGCAAGGAGGGAAAGCCGTGCCTCGTTGGAAAGCTCTTTGGCAGCCGCTCGCGTGGCCCCACAGCCCGTGGGGCTGCGGGCTTTCCGGCGGCCGTCAGCCTCGGCGCCACCGGCGCCCACGTGGCGCCGCCGCGCAGCCTGCGAAGCATTTTCCGGTAGGGCCGCGGCTCTGGCGACAGCTCCCACGCCCGAAGAGCCAGGAGGGAAAGCCGTGCCTTGCTGGAAACCTCTTTGGCAGCCGCTCGCGTGGCCCCACAGCCCGTGGGGCTGCGGGTTTTCGGCGGCCGTCAGCCTCGGCGACACCAGTGCCCACGTGGCGCCGCCGCGCCAGCCTGCGAAGCATTTTCCGGTAGGGCCGCGTCTCTGGCGACAGCTCCCACGCCCGAAGAGCCAGGAGGGAAAGCCGTGCCTCGTTGGAAAGCTCTTTGGCAGCCGCTCGCGTGGCCCCACAGCCCGTGGGGCTGCGGGCTTTTCGGCGGCCGTCAGCCTCGGCGCCACCTGCGCCCACGTGGCGCCGCCGCACCAGCCTGCGAAGCATTTTCCGGTAGGGCCGCGGCTCTGGCGACAGCTCCCACGCCCGAAGAGCCAGGAGGGAAAGCCGTGCCTCGTTGGAAAGCTCTTTGGCAGCTACTCGCGTGGCCCCACAGCCCGTGGGGCTGCGGGCTTTCGGCGGCCGTCAGCCTCGGCGCCACCGGCGCCCACGTGGTGCCGCCGCGCCATCCTGCGAAGCATTTTCCGTAGGGCCGCGGCTCTGGCGACAGCTCCCACGCCCGAAGAGCCAGGAGGGAAAGCCGTGCCTCGTTGGAAAGCTCTTTGGCAGCCGCTCGCGTGGCCCCAGAGCCCGTGGGGCTGTGGGCTTTCCGGCGGCCGTCAGCCTCGGCGACACCTGCGCCCACGTGGCGCCGCCGCGCCAGCCTGCGAAGCATTTTCCGGTAGGGCCGCGTCTCTGGCGACAGCTCCCACGCCCAAAGAGCCAGGAGGGAAAGCCGTGCCTCGTTGGAAAGCTCTTTGGCAGCCGCTCGCGTGGCCCCACAGCCCGTGGGGCTGCGGGCTTTCCAGCGGCCGTCAGCCTCGGCAACACCGGCGCCCACGTGGTGCCGCCGTGGAAGCCTGCGAAGCATTTTCCGGTAGGGCCGCGGCTCTGGCGACAGCTCCCACGCCGAAGAGCCAGGAGAGAAAGCCGTGCCTCGTTGGAAAGCTCTTTGGCAGCCGCTCGCGTGGCCCCCACAGCCCGTGGGGCTGTGGGCTTTTCAGCGGCCGTCAGCCTCGGCGACACCAGTGCCCACGTGGCGCCGCCGCGCCAGCCTGCGAAGCATTTTCCGGTAGGACCGCGGCTGTGGCGACAGCTCCCACGCCCGAAGAGCCAGGAGGGAAAGCCGTGCCTCGTTGGAAAGCTCTTTGGCAGCCACTCGCGTGGCCCCACAGCCCGTGGGGCTGCGGGCTTTCCGGCGGCCATCAGCGTCGGCGACACCTGCGACCACGTGGCGCCGCCGCGCCAGCCTGCGAAGCATTTTCGGGTAGGGGCGCGTCTCTAGCGACAGCTCCCACGGCCGAAGAGCCAGGAGGGAAAGACATGCCTCATTGGAAAGCTCTTTGGCAGCCGCTCGCGTGGCCCCACAGCCCGTGGGGCTGCGGGATTGCCGTCGGCCGTCAGCCTCGGCGACACCGGCGCCCACGTGGCGTCGCCGCGCCAGCCTGCGAAGCATTTTCCGGTAGGGCCGCGGCTCTGGCGACAGCTCCCACGCCCGAAGAGCCAGGAGGGAAAGCCGTGCCTTGCTGGAAACCTCTTTGGCAGCCGCTCGCGTGGCCCCACAGCCCGTGGGGCTGCGGGCTTTTCGGCGGCCGTCAGCCTCGGCGACACCAGTGCCCACGTGGCGCCGCCGCGCCAGCCTGCGAAGCATTTTCCGGTAGGGCCGCGTCTCTGGCGACAGCTCCCACGCCCGAAGAGCCAGGAGGGAAAGCCGTGCCTCGTTGGAAAGCTCTTTGGCAGCCGCTCGCGTGGCCCCACAGCCGTGGGGCTGCGGGCTTTTCGGCGGCCGTCAGCCTCGGCGCCACCTGCGCCCACGTGGCGCCGCCGCACCAGCCTGCGAAGCATTTTCCGGTAGGGCCGCGGCTCTGGCGACAGCTCCCACGCCCGAAGAGCCAGGAGGGAAAGCCGTGCCTCGTTGGAAAGCTCTTTGGCAGCTGCTCGCGTGGCCCCACAGCCCGTGGGGCTGCGGGCTTTCCGGCGGCCGTCAGCCTCGGCGCCACCGGCGCCCACGTGGTGCCGCCGCGCCATCCTGCGAAGCATTTTCCGGTAGGGCCGCGTCTCTGGCGACAGCTCCCACGCCCGAAGAGCCAGGAGGGAAAGCCGTGCCTCGTTGGAAAGCTCTTTGGCAGCCGCTCGCGTGGCCCCACAGCCCGTGGGGCTGCGGGCTTTTCGGCGGCCGTCAGCCTCGGCGCCACCTGCGCCCACGTGGCGCCGCCGCACCAGCCTGCGAAGCATTTTCCGGTAGGGCCGCGGCTCTGGCGACAGCTCCCACGCCCGAAGAGCCAGGAGGGAAAGCCGTGCCTCGTTGGAAAGCTCTTTGGCAGCTGCTCGCGTGGCCCCACAGCCCGTGGGGCTGCGGGCTTTCCGGCGGCCGTCAGCCTCGGCGCCACCGGCGCCCACGTGGTGCCGCCGCGCCATCCTGCGAAGCATTTTCCGGTAGGGCCGCGGCTCTGGCGACAGCTCCCACGCCCGAAGAGCCAGGAGGGGAAAGCCGTGCCTCGTTGGAAAGCTCTTTGGCAGCCGCTCGCGTGGCCCCAGAGCCCGTGGGGCTGCGGGCTTTCCGGCGGCCGTCAGCCTCGGCGACACCTGCGCCCACGTGGCGCCGCCGCGCCAGCCTGCGAAGCATTTTCCGGTAGGGCCGCGTCTCTGGCGACAGCTCCCACGCCCAAAGAGCCAGGAGGGAAAGCCGTGCCTCGTTGGAAAGCTCTTTGGCAGCCGCTCGCGTGGCCCCACAGCCCGTGGGGCTGCGGGCTTTCCAGCGGCCGTCAGCCTCGGCAACACCGGCGCCCACGTGGTGCCGCCGTGGAAGCCTGCGAAGCATTTTCCGGTAGGGCCGCGGCTCTGGCGACAGCTCCCACGCCGAAGAGCCAGGAGAGAAAGCCGTGCCTCGTTGGAAAGCTCTTTGGCAGCCGCTCGCGTGGCCCCACAGCCCGTGGGGCTGCGGGCTTTTCAGCGGCCGTCAGCCTCGGCGACACCAGTGCCCACGTGGCGCCGCCGCGCCAGCCTGCGAAGCATTTTCCGGTAGGACCGCGGCTGTGGCGACAGCTCCCACGCCCGAAGAGCCAGGAGGGAAAGCCGTGCCTCGTTGGAAAGCTCTTTGGCAGCCACTCGCGTGGCCCCACAGCCCGTGGGGGCTGCGGGCTTTCCGGCGGCCATCAGCGTCGGCGACACCTGCGACCACGTGGCGCCGCCGCGCCAGCCTGCGAAGCATTTTCGGGTAGGGGCGCGTCTCTAGCGACAGCTCCCACGGCCGAAGAGCCAGGAGGGAAAGACATGCCTCATTGAAAGCTCTTTGGCAGCCGCTCGCGTGGGCCCCACAGCCCGTGGGGCTGCGGGATTGCCGTCGGCCGTCAGCCTCGGCGACACCTGCGCCCACGTGGCGTCGCCGCGCCAGCTGCGAAGCATTTTCCGGTAGGGCCGCGGCTCTGGCGACAGCTCCCACGCCGAAGAGCCAGGAGGGAAAGCCGTGCCTTGCTGGAAACCTCTTTGGCAGCCGCTCGCGTGGCCCCACAGCCCGTGGGGCTGCGGGCTTTTCGGCGGCCGTCAGCCTCGGCGACACCAGTGCCCACGTGGCGCCGCCGCGCCAGCCTGCGAAGCATTTTCCGGTAGGGCCGCGTCTCTGGCGACAGCTCCCACGCCCGAAGAGCCAGGAGGGAAAGCCGTGCCTCGTTGGAAAGCTCTTTGGCAGCCGCTCGCGTGGGCCCCACAGCCCGTGGGGCTGCGGGCTTTTCGGCGGCCGTCAGCCTCGGCGCCACCTGCGCCCACGTGGCGCCGCCGCACCAGCCTGCGAAGCATTTTCCGGTAGGGCCGCGGCTCTGGCGACAGCTCCCACGCCCGAAGAGCCAGGAGGGAAAGCCGTGCCTCGTTGGAAAGCTCTTTGGCAGCTGCTCGCGTGGCCCCACAGCCCGTGGGGCTGCGGGCTTTCCGGCGGCCGTCAGCCTCGGCGCCACCGGCGCCCACGTGGTGCCGCCGCGCCATCCTGCGAAGCATTTTCCGGTAGGGCCGCGGCTCTGGCGACAGCTCCCACGCCCGAAGAGCCAGGAGGGAAAGCCGTGCCTCGTTGGAAAGCTCTTTGGCAGCCGCTCGCGTGGCCCCAGAGCCCGTGGGGCTGCGGGCTTTCCGGCGGCCGTCAGCCTCGGCGACACCTGCGCCCACGTGGCGCCGCCGCGCCAGCCTGCGAAGCATTTTCCGGTAGGGCCGCGTCTCTGGCGACAGCTCCCACGCCCGAAGAGCCAGGAGGGAAAGCCGTGCCTCGTTGGAAAGCTCTTTGGCAGCCGCTCGCGTGGCCCCACAGCCCGTGGGGCTGCGGGCTTTCCAGCGGCCGTCAGCCTCGGCAACACCGGCGCCCACGTGGTGCCGCCGTGGAAGCCTGCGAAGCATTTTCCGGTAGGGCCGCGGCTCTGGCGACAGCTCCCACGCCCGAAGAGCCAGGAGGGAAAGCCGTGCCTCGTTGGAAAGCTCTTTGGCAGCCGCTCGCGTGGCCCCACAGCCCGTGGGGCTGCGGGCTTTCCGTCGGCCGTCAGCCTCGGCGCCACCGGCGCCCACGTGGCGCCGCCGCGCCAGCCTGCGAAGCATTTTCCGGTAGGGCCGCGTCTCTGGCGACAGCTCCCACGCCCGAAGAGCCAGGAGGGAAAGCCGTGCCTCGTTGGAAAGCTCTTTGGCAGCCGCTCGCGTGGCCCCACAGCCCGTGGGGCTGCGGGCTTTCCGGCGGCCGTCAGCCTCGGCGACACCTGCGACCACGTGGCGCCGCCGCGCCAGCCTGCGAAGCATTTTCCGGTAGGGCCGCGTCTCTGGCGACAGCGCCCACGCCCGAAGAGCCAGGAGGGAAAGCCGTGCCTCGTTGGAAAGCTCTTTGGCAGCCGCTCGCGTGGCCCCACAGCCCGTGGGGCTGTGGGCTTTTCAGCGGCCGTCAGCCTCGGCGACACCAGTGCCCACGTGGCGCCGCCGCGCCAGCCTGCGAAGCATTTTCCGGTAGGACCGCGGCTGTGGCGACAGCTCCCACGCCCGAAGAGCCAGGAGGGAAAGCCGTGCCTCGTTGGAAAGCTCTTTGGCAGCCACTCGCGTGGCCCCACAGCCCGTGGGGCTGCGGGCTTTCCGGCGGCCATCAGCGTCGGCGACACCTGCGACCACGTGGCGCCGCCGCGCCAGCCTGCGAAGCATTTTCGGGTAGGGCCGCGTCTCTGGCGACAGCTCCCACGGCCGAAGAGCCAGGAGGGAAAGACATGCCTCATTGGAAAGCTCTTTGGCAGCCGCTCGCGTGGCCCCACAGCCCGTGGGGCTGCGGGATTTCCGTCGGCCGTCAGCCTCGGCGACACCTGCGCCCACGTGGCGTCGCCGCGCCAGCCTGCGAAGCATTTTCCGGTAGGGCCGCGGCTCTGGCGACAGCTCCCACGCCCGAAGAGCCAGGAGGGAAAGCCGTGCCTCGTTGGAAAGCTCTTTGGCAGCCGCTCGCGTGGCCCCACAGCCCGTGGGGCTGCGGGCTTTCCGGCGGCCGTCAGCCTTGGCGCCACCGGCGCCCACGTGGCGCCGCCGCGCCAGCCTGCGAAGCATTTTCCGGTAGGGCCGCGGCTGTGGCGACAGCTCCCACGCCCGAAGAGCCAGGAGGGAAAGCCGTGCCTCGTTGGAAAGCTCTTTGGCAGCCGCTCGCGTGGCCCCACAGCCCGTGGGGCTGCGGGCTTTCCGGCGGCCGTCAGCCTCGGCGCCACCGGCGCCCACGTGGCGCCGCCGCGCCAGCCTGCGAAGCATTTTCCGGTAGGGCCGCGGCTCTGGCGACAGCTCCCACGCCCGAAGAGCCAGGAGGGAAAGCCGTGCCTCGTTGGAAATCTCTTTGGCAGCCGCTCGCGTGGCACCACAGCCCGTGGGGCTGCGGGCTTTTCGGCGGCCGTCAGCCTCGGCGCCACCTGCGCCCACGTGGCGCCGCCGCGCCAGCCTGCGAAGCATTTTCCGGTAGGGCCGCGTCTCTGGCGACAGCTCCCACGCCCGAAGAGCCAGGAGGGAAAGCCGTGCCTCGTTGGAAAGCTCTTTGGCAGCCGCTCGCATGGCCCCACAGCCCGTGGGGCTGCGGGCTTTCCGACTGCCGTCAGCCTCGGCGACACCGGCGCCCACGTGGCGCCGCCGCGCCTGCCTTCAAAGCATTTTCCGGTAGGGCCACGGCTCTGGCGACAGCTCCCACGCCCGAAGAGCCAGGAGGGAAAGCCGTGCCTCGTTGGAAAGCTCTTTGGCAGCCGCTCGCGTGGCCCCACAGCCCGTGGGGCTGCGGGCTTTCTGGCGGCCGTCAGCCTCGGTGCCACCGGCGCACACGTGGTGCCGCCGCCCCAGCCTGCGTAGCATTTTCCGGTAGGGCCGTGGCTCTGGCGACAGCTCCCACGCCCGAAGAGCCAGGAGGGAAAGCCGTGCCTCGTTGGAAAGCTCTTTGGCAGCCGCTCGCGTGGCCCCACAGCCCGTGGGGCTGCGGGCTTTCCGGCGGCCGTCAGCCTCGGCGACACCTGCGACCACGTGGCGCCGCCGCGCCAGCCTGCGAAGCATTTTCGGGTAGGGCCGCGGCTCTGGCGACAGCTCCCACGCCCGAAGAGCCAGGAGGGAAAGCCGTGCCTCGTTGGAAAGCTCTTTGGCAGCCGCTCGCGTGGCCCCACAGCCCGTGGGGCTGCGGGCTTTCCGGCGGCCGTCAGCCTCGGCGACACCGGCGCCCACGTGGCGCCGCCGCGCCAGCCTGCGAAGCATTTTCCGGTAGGGCCGCGTCTCTGGCGACAGCTCCCACGCCCGAAGAGCCAGGAGGGAAAGCCGTGCCTCGTTGGAAAGCTCTTTGGCAGCCGCTCGCGTGGCCCCACAGCCCGTGGGGCTGCGGGCTTTCCGGCGGCCGTCAGCCTCGGCGCCACCGGCGCCCACGTGGCGCCGCCGCGCCAGCCTGCGAAGCATTTTCCGGTAGGGCCGCGTCTCTGGTGACAGCTCCCACGCCCGAAGAGCCAGGAGGGAAAGCCGTGCCTCGTTGGAAAGCTCTTTGGCAGCCGCTCGCATGGCCCCATAGCCCGTGGGGCTGCGGGCTTTCCGGCGGCCGTCAGCCTCGGCGACACCTGCGCCCACGTGGCGCCGCCGCGCCAGCCTGCGAAGCATTTTCCGGTAGGGCCGCGTCTCTGGCGACAGCTCCCACGCCCGAAGAGCCAGGAGGGAAAGCCGTGCCTCATTGGAAATCTCTTTGGCAGCCGCTCGCGTGGCCCCACAGCCCGTGGGGCTGCGGGCTTTTCGGCGGCCGTCAGCCTCGGCGCCACCTGCGCCCACGTGGCGCCGCCGCACCAGCCTGCGAAGCATTTTCCGGTAGGGCCGCGGCTCTGGCGACAGCTCCCACGCCCGAAGAGCCAGGAGGGAAAGCCGTGCCTCGTTGGAAAGCTCTTTGGCAGCCGCTCGCATGGCCCCAGAGCCCGTGGGGCTGCGGGCTTTCCGGCAGCCGTCAGCCTCGGCGACACCGGCGCCCACGTGGCGCCGCCGCGCCCGCCTGCAAAGCATTTTCCGGTAGGGCCACGGCTCTGGCGACAGCTCCCACGCCCGAAGAGCCAGGAGGGAAAGACGTGCCTCGTTGGAAAGCTCTTTGGCAGCCGCTCGCGTGGCCCCACAGCCCGTGGGGCTGCGGGCTTTCCGGCGGCCGTCAGCCTCGGCGACACCTGCGACCACGTGGCGCCGCCGCGCCAGCCTGCGAAGCATTTTCGGGTAGGGCCGCGGCTCTGGCGACAGCTCCCACGCCCGAAGAGCCAGGAGGGAAAGCCGTGCCTCGTTGGAAAGCTCTTTGGCAGCCGCTCGCGTGGCCCCACAGCCCGTGGGGCTGCGGGCTTTCCGGCGGCCGTCAGCCTCGGCGACACCTGCGCCCACGTGGCGCCGCCGCGCCAGCCTGCGAAGCATTTTCCGGTAGGGCCGCGTCTCTGGCGACAGCTCCCACGCCCGAAGAGCCAGGAGGGAAAGCCGTGCCTCGTTGGAAAGCTCTTTGGCAGCCGCTCGCGTGGCCCCACAGCCCGTGGGGCTGCGGGCTTTCCGGCGGCCATCAGCCTCGGCGCCACCGGCGCCCACGTGGCGCCGCCGCGCCAGCCTGCGAAGCATTTTCCGGTAGGGCCGCGGCTCTGGCGACAGCTCCCACGCCCGAAGAGCCAGGAGGGAAAGCCGTGCCTTGCTGGAAACCTCTTTGGCAGCCGCTCGCGTGGCCCCACAGCCCGTGGGGCTGCGGGCTTTCTGGCGGCCGTCAGCCTCGGCGCCACCGGCGCACACGTGGTGCCGCCGCCCCAGCCTGCGAAGCATTTTCCGGTAGGGCCGTGGCTCTGGCGACAGCTCCCACGCCCGAAGAGCCAGGAGGGAAAGCCGTGCCTCGTTGGAAAGCTCTTTGGCAGCCGCTCGCGTGGCCCCACAGCCCGTGGGGCTGCGGGCTTTCCGGCGGCCGTCAGCCTCGGCGACACCTGCGACCACGTGGCGCCGCCGCGCCAGCCTGCGAAGCATTTTCGGGTAGGGCCGCGGCTCTGGCGACAGCTCCCACGCCCGAAGAGCAAGGAGGGAAAGCCGTGCCTCGTTGGAAAGCTCTTTGGCAGCCGCTCGCGTGGCCCCACAGCCCGTGGGGCTGCGGGCTTTCCGGCGGCCGTCAGCCTCGGCGCCACCGGCGCCCACGTGGCGCCGCCGCGCCAGCCTGCGAAGCATTTTCCGGTAGGGCCGCGGCTCTGGCGACAGCTCCCACGCCCGAAGAGCCAGGAGGGAAAGCCGTGCCTTGCTGGAAACCTCTTTGGCAGCCGCTCGCGTGGCCCCACAGCCCGTGGGGCTGCGGGCTTTTCGGCGGCCGTCAGCCTCGGCGACACCAGTGCCCACGTGGCGCCGCCGCGCCAGCCTGCGAAGCATTTTCCGGTAGGGCCGCGTCTCTGGCGACAGCTCCCACGCCCGAAGAGCCAGGAGGGAAAGCCGTGCCTCGTTGGAAAGCTCTTTGGCAGCCGCTCGCGTGGCCCCACAGCCCGTGGGGCTGCGGGCTTTTCGGCGGCCGTCAGCCTCGGCGCCACCTGCGCCCACGTGGCGCCGCCGCACCAGCCTGCGAAGCATTTTCCGGTAGGGCCGCGGCTGTGGCGACAGCTCCCACGCCCGAAGAGCCAGGAGGGAAAGCCGTGCCTCGTTGGAAAGCTCTTTGGCAGCTGCTCGCGTGGCCCCACAGCCCGTGGGGCTGCGGGCTTTCCGGCGGCCGTCAGCCTCGGCGCCACCGGCGCCCACGTGGTGCCGCCGCGCCATCCTGCGAAGCATTTTCCGGTAGGGCCGCGGCTCTGGCGACAGCTCCCACGCCCGAAGAGCCAGGAGGGAAAGCCGTGCCTCGTTGGAAAGCTCTTTGGCAGCCGCTCGCGTGGCCCCAGAGCCCGTGGGGCTGCGGGCTTTCCGGCGGCCGTCAGCCTCGGCGACACCTGCGCCCACGTGGCGCAGCCGCGCCAGCCTGCGAAGCATTTTCCGGTAGGGCCGCGTCTCTGGCGACAGCTCCCACGCCCAAAGAGCCAGGAGGGAAAGCCGTGCCTCGTTGGAAAGCTCTTTGGCAGCCGCTCGCGTGGCCCCACAGCCCGTGGGGCTGCGGGCTTTCCAGCGGCCGTCAGCCTCGGCAACACCGGCGCCCACGTGGTGCCGCCGTGGAAGCCTGCGAAGCATTTTCCGGTAGGGCCGCGGCTCTGGCGACAGCTCCCACGCCCGAAGAGCCAGGAGGGAAAGCCATGCCTCGTTGGAAAGCTCTTTGGCAGCCGCTCGCGTGGCCCCAGAGCCCGTGGGGCTGCGGGCTTTCCGTCGGCCGTCAGCCTCGGCGCCGCCGGCGCCCACGTGGCGCCGCCGCGCCAGCCTGCGAAGCATTTTCCGGTAGGGCCGCGGCTGTGGCGACAGCTCCCACGCCCGAAGAGCCAGGAGGGAAAGCCGTGCCTCGTTGGAAAGCTCTTTGGCAGCCGCTCGCGTGGCCCCACAGCCCGTGGGGCTGCGGGCTTTCCGGCGGCCGTCAGCCTCGGCGACACCTGCGACCACGTGGCGCCGCCGCGCCAGCCTGCGAAGCATTTTCCGGTAGGGCCGCGTCTCTGGCGACAGCGCCCACGCCCGAAGAGCCAGGAGGGAAAGCCGTGCCTCGTTGGAAAGCTCTTTGGCAGCCGCTCGCGTGGCCCCACAGCCCGTGGGGCTGTGGGCTTTTCAGCGGCCGTCAGCCTCGGCGACACCAGTGCCCACGTGGCGCCGCCGCGCCAGCCTGCGAAGCATTTTCCGGTAGGACCGCGGCTGTGGCGACAGCTCCCACGCCCGAAGAGCCAGGAGGGAAAGCCGTGCCTCGTTGGAAAGCTCTTTGGCAGCCACTCGCGTGGCCCCACAGCCCGTGGGGCTGCGGGCTTTCCGGCGGCCATCAGCGTCGGCGACACCTGCGACCACGTGGCGCCGCCGCGCCAGCCTGCGAAGCATTTTCGGGTAGGGCCGCGTCTCTGGCGACAGCTCCCACGGCCGAAGAGCCAGGAGGGAAAGACATGCCTCATTGGAAAGCTCTTTGGCAGCCGCTCGCGTGGCCCCAGAGCCCGTGGGGCTGCGGGCTTTCCGGCGGCCGTCAGCCTCGGCGACACCGGCGCCCACGTGGCGTCGCCGCGCCAGCCTGCGAAGCATTTTCCGGTAGGGCCGCGGCTCTGGCGACAGCTCCCACGCCCGAAGAGCCAGGAGGGAAAGCCGTGCCTCGTTGGAAAGCTCTTTGGCAGCCGCTCGCGTGGCCCCACAGCCCGTGGGGCTGCGGGCTTTCCGGCGGCCGTCAGCCTTGGCGCCACCGGCGCCCACGTGGCGCCGCCGCGCCTGCCTTCAAAGCATTTTCCGGTAGGGCCACGGCTCTGGCGACAGCTCCCACGCCCGAAGAGCCAGGAGGGAAAGCCGTGCCTCGTTGGAAAGCTCTTTGGCAGCCGCTCGCGTGGCCCCACAGCCCGTGGGGCTGCGGGCTTTCTGGCGGCCGTCAGCCTCGGTGCCACCGGCGCACACGTGGTGCCGCCGCCCCAGCCTGCGTAGCATTTTCCGGTAGGGCCGTGGCTCTGGCGACAGCTCCCACGCCCGAAGAGCCAGGAGGGAAAGCCGTGCCTCGTTGGAAAGCTCTTTGGCAGCCGCTCGCGTGGCCCCACAGCCCGTGGGGCTGCGGGCTTTCCGGCGGCCGTCAGCCTCGGCGACACCTGCGACCACGTGGCGCCGCCGCGCCAGCCTGCGAAGCATTTTCGGGTAGGGCCGCGGCTCTGGCGACAGCTCCCACGCCCGAAGAGCCAGGAGGGAAAGCCGTGCCTCGTTGGAAAGCTCTTTGGCAGCCGCTCGCGTGGCCCCACAGCCCGTGGGGCTGCGGGCTTTCCGGCGGCCGTCAGCCTCGGCGACACCGGCGCCCACGTGGCGCCGCCGCACCAGCCTGCGAAGCATTTTCCGGTAGGGCCACGTCTCTGGCGACAGCTCCCACGCCCGAAGAGCCAGGAGGGAAAGCCGTGCCTCGTTGGAAAGCTCTTTGGCAGCCACTCGCATGGCCCCACAGCCCGTGGGGCTGCGGGCTTTCCGGCGGCCATCAGCCTCGGCGCCACCGGCGCCCACGTGGCGCCGCCGCGCCAGCCTGCGAAGCATTTTCCGGTAGGGCCGCGGCTCTGGCGACAGCTCCCACGCCCGAAGAGCCAGGAGGGAAAGCCGTGCCTCGTTGGAAAGCTCTTTGGCAGCCGCTCGCATGGCCCCAGAGCCCGTGGGGCTGCGGGCTTTCCGGCAGCCGTCAGCCTCGGCGACACCGGCGCCCACGTGGCGCCGCCGCGCCCGCCTGCAAAGCATTTTCCGGTAGGGCCACGGCTCTGGCGACAGCTCCCACGCCCGAAGAGCCAGGAGGGAAAGCCGTGCCTCATTGGAAAGCTCTTTGGCAGCCGCTCGCGTGGCCCCACAGCCCGTGGGGCTGCGGGCTTTCTGGCGGCCGTCAGCCTCGGCGCCACCGGCGCCCACGTGGTGCCGCCGCCCCAGCCTGCGAAGCATTTTCCGGTAGGGCCGCGGCTCTGGCGACAGCTCCCACGCCCGAAGAGCCAGGAGGGAAAGCCGTGCCTCGTTGGAAAGCTCTTTGGCAGCCGCTCGCGTGGCCCCACAGCCCGTGGGGCTGCGGGCTTTCCGGCGGCCGTCAGCCTCGGCGACACCTGCGCCCACGTGGCGCCGCCGCACCAGCCTGCGAAGCATTTCCGGTAGGGCCGCGGCTGTGGCGACAGCTCCCACGCCCAAAGAGCCAGGAGGGAAAGCCGTGCCTCGTTGGAAAGCTCTTTGGCAGCCGCTCGCGTGGCCCCACAGCCCGTGGGGCTGCGGGCTTTCCGGCGGCCGTCAGCCTCGGCGCCACCGGCGCCCACGTGGCGCCGCCGCGCCAGCCTGCGAAGCATTTTCCGGTAGGGCCGCGTCTCTGGTGACAGCTCCCACGCCCGAAGAGCCAGGAGGGAAAGCCGTGCCTCGTTGGAAAGCTCTTTGGCAGCCGCTCGCATGGCCCCATAGCCCGTGGGGCTGCGGGCTTTCCGGCGGCCGTCAGCCTCGGCGACACCTGCGCCCACGTGGCGCCGCCGCGCCAGCCTGCGAAGCATTTTCCGGTAGGGCCGCGTCTCTGGCGACAGCTCCCACGCCCGAAGAGCCAGGAGGGAAAGCCGTGCCTCGTTGGAAAGCTCTTTGGCAGCCGCTCGCGTGGCCCCACATCCCGTGGGGCTGCGGGCTTTCCGGCGGAGGTCAGCCTCGGCGACACCGGCGCCCACGTGGCGCCGCCGCGCCAGCCTGCGAAGCATTTTCCAGTAGGGCCGCGGCTGTGGCGACAGCTCCCACGCCCGAAGAGCCAGGAGGGAAAGCCGTGCCTCGTTGGAAAGCTCTTTGGCAGCCGCTCGCGTGGCCCCACAGCCCGTGGGGCTGCGGGCTTTCCGGCAGCCGTCAGCCTCGGCGACACCGGCGCCCACGTGGCGCCGCCGCGCCTGCCTTCAAAGCATTTTCCGGTAGGGCCACGGCTCTGGCGACAGCTCCCACGCCCGAAGAGCCAGGAGGGAAAGCCGTGCCTCGTTGGAAAGCTCTTTGGCAGCCGCTCGCGTGGCCCCACAGCCCGTGGGGCTGCGGGCTTTCCGGCGGCCGTCAGCCTCAGTGCCACCGGCGCCCACGTGGCGCCGCCGCCCCAGCCTGCGAAGCATTTTCCGGTAGGGCCGCGGCTCTGGCGACAGCTCCCACGCCCGAAGAGCCAGGAGGGAAAGCCGTGCCTCGTTGGAAAGCTCTTTGGCAGCCGCTCGCGTGGCCCCACATCCCGTGGGGCTGCGGGCTTTCCGGCAGCCGTCAGCCTCGGCGACACCGGCGCCCACGTGGCGCCGCCGCGCCCGCCTGCAAAGCATTTTCCGGTAGGGCCACGGCTCTGGCGACAGCTCCCACGCCCGAAGAGCCAGGAGGGAAAGACGTGCCTCGTTGGAAAGCTCTTTGGCAGCCGCTCGCGTGGCCCCACAGCCCGTGGGGCTGCGGGCTTTCCGGCGGCCGTCAGCCTCGGCGACACCTGCGCCCACGTGGCGCCGCCGCACCAGCCTGCGAAGCATTTCCGGTAGGGCCGCGGCTGTGGCGACAGCTCCCACGCCCAAAGAGCCAGGAGGGAAAGCCGTGCCTCGTTGGAAAGCTCTTTGGCAGCCGCTCGCGTGGCCCCACAACCCGTGGGGCTGCGGGCTTTCCGGCGGCCGTCAGCCTCGGCGCCACCGGCGCCCACGTGGCGCCGCCGCGCCAGCCTGCGAAGCATTTTCCGGTAGGGCCGCGTCTCTGGTGACAGCTCCCACGCCCGAAGAGCCAGGAGGGAAAGCCGTGCCTCGTTGGAAAGCTCTTTGGCAGCCGCTCGCATGGCCCCATAGCCCGTGGGGCTGCGGGCTTTCCGGCGGCCGTCAGCCTCGGCGACACCTGCGACCACGTGGCGCCGCCGCGCCAGCCTGCGAAGCATTTTCCGGTAGGGCCGCGTCTCTGGCGACAGCTCCCACGCCCGAAGAGCCAGGAGGGAAAGCCGTGCCTCGTTGGAAAGCTCTTTGGCAGCCGCTCGCGTGGCCCCACATCCCGTGGGGCTGCGGGGTTTCCGGCGGAGGTCAGCCTCGCCGACACCGGCGCCCACGTGGCGCCGCCGCGCCAGCCTGCGAAGCATTTTCCAGTAGGGCCGCGGCTGTGGCGACAGCTCCCACGCCCGAAGAGCCAGGAGGGAAAGCCGTGCCTCGTTGGAAAGCTCTTTGGCAGCCGCTCGCGTGGCCCCACAGCCCGTGGGGCTGCGGGCTTTCCGGCAGCCGTCAGCCTCGGCGACACCGGCGCCCACGTGGCGCCGCCGCGCCTGCCTTCAAAGCATTTTCCGGTAGGGCCACGGCTCTGGCGACAGCTCCCACGCCCGAAGAGCCAGGAGGGAAAGCCGTGCCTCGTTGGAAAGCTCTTTGGCAGCCGCTCGCGTGGCCCCACAGCCCGTGGGGCTGCGGGCTTTCTGGCGGCCGTCAGCCTCGGTGCCACCGGCGCACACGTGGTGCCGCCGCCCCAGCCTGCGAAGCATTTTCCGGTAGGGCCGTGGCTCTGGCGACAGCTCCCACGCCCGAAGAGCCAGGAGGGAAAGCCGTGCCTCGTTGGAAAGCTCTTTGGCAGCCGCTCGCGTGGCCCCACAGCCCGTGGGGCTGCGGGCTTTCCGTCGGCCGTCAGCCTCGGCGACACCTGCGACCACGTGGCGCCGCCGCGCCAGCCTGCGAAGCATTTTCGGGTAGGGCCGCGGCTCTGGCGACAGCTCCCACGCCCGAAGAGCCAGGAGGGAAAGCCGTGCCTCGTTGGAAAGCTCTTTGGCAGCCGCTCGCGTGGCCCCACAGCCCGTGGGGCTGCGGGCTTTCCGGCGGCCGTCAGCCTCGGCGACACCGGCGCCCACGTGGCGCCGCCGCCCCAGCCTGCGAAGCATTTTCCGGTAGGGCCGCGTCTCTGGCGACAGCTCCCACGCCCGAAGAGCCAGGAGGGAAAGCCGTGCCTCGTTGGAAAGCTCTTTGGCAGCCGCTCGCGTGGCCCCAGAGCCCGTGGGGCTGCGGGCTTTCCGGCGGCCGTCAGCCTCGGCGCCACCGGCGCCCACGTGGCGCCGCCGCGCCAGCCTGCGAAGCATTTTCCGGTAGGGCCGCGTCTCTGGCGACAGCTCCCACGCCCGAAGAGCCAGGAGGGAAAGACGTGCCTCGTTGGAAAGCTCTTTGGCAGCCGCTCGCGTGGCCCCACAGCCCGTGGGGCTGCGGGCTTTTCGGCGGCCGTCAGCCTCGGCGCCACCTGCGCCCACGTGGCGCCGCCGCACCAGCCTGCGAAGCATTTTCCGGTAGGGCCGCGGCTGTGGCGACAGCTCCCACGCCCGAAGAGCCAGGAGGGAAAGCCGTGCCTCGTTGGAAAGCTCTTTGGCAGCTGCTCGCGTGGCCCCACAGCCCGTGGGGCTGCGGGCTTTCCGGCGGCCGTCAGCCTCGGCGCCACCGGCGCCCACGTGGTGCCGCCGCGCCATCCTGCGAAGCATTTTCCGGTAGGGCCGCGGCTCTGGCGACAGCTCCCACGCCCGAAGAGCCAGGAGGGAAAGCCGTGCCTCGTTGGAAAGCTCTTTGGCAGCCGCTCGCGTGGCCCCAGAGCCCGTGGGGCTGCGGGCTTTCCGGCGGCCGTCAGCCTCGGCGACACCTGCGACCACGTGGCGCAGCCGCGCCAGCCTGCGAAGCATTTTCCGGTAGGGCCGCGTCTCTGGCGACAGCTCCCACGCCCAAAGAGCCAGGAGGGAAAGCCGTGCCTCGTTGGAAAGCTCTTTGGCAGCCGCTCGCGTGGCCCCACAGCCCGTGGGGCTGCGGGCTTTCCAGCGGCCGTCAGCCTCGGCAACACCGGCGCCCACGTGGTGCCGCCGTGGAAGCCTGCGAAGCATTTTCCGGTAGGGCCGCGGCTCTGGCGACAGCTCCCACGCCCGAAGAGCCAGGAGGGAAAGCCATGCCTCGTTGGAAAGCTCTTTGGCAGCCGCTCGCGTAGCCCCAGAGCCCGTGGGGCTGCGGGCTTTCCGTCGGCCGTCAGCCTCGGCGCCACCGGCGCCCACGTGGCGCCGCCGCGCCAGCCTGCGAAGCATTTTCCGGTAGGGCCGCGGCTGTGGCGACAGCTCCCACGCCCGAAGAGCCAGGAGGGAAAGCCGTGCCTCGTTGGAAAGCTCTTTGGCAGCCGCTCGCGTGGCCCCACAGCCCGTGGGGCTGCGGGCTTTCCGGCGGCCGTCAGCCTCGGCGACACCTGCGACCACGTGGCGCCGCCGCGCCAGCCTGCGAAGCATTTTCCGGTAGGGCCGCGTCTCTGGCGACAGCGCCCACGCCCGAAGAGCCAGGAGGGAAAGCCGTGCCTCGTTGGAAAGCTCTTTGGCAGCCGCTCGCGTGGCCCCACAGCCCGTGGGGCTGTGGGCTTTTCAGCGGCCGTCAGCCTCGGCGACACCAGTGCCCACGTGGCGCCGCCGCGCCAGCCTGCGAAGCATTTTCCGGTAGGACCGCGGCTGTGGCGACAGCTCCCACGCCCGAAGAGCCAGGAGGGAAAGCCGTGCCTCGTTGGAAAGCTCTTTGGCAGCCACTCGCGTGGCCCCACAGCCCGTGGCGCTGCGGGCTTTCCGGCGGCCATCAGCGTCGGCGACACCTGCGACCACGTGGCGCCGCCGCGCCAGCCTGCGAAGCATTTTCGGGTAGGGCAGCGTCTCTGGCGACAGCTCCCACGGCCGAAGAGCCAGGAGGGAAAGACATGCCTCATTGGAAAGCTCTTTGGCAGCCGCTCGCGTGGCCCCACAGCCCGTGAGGCTGCGGGCTTTCCGGAGGCCGTCAGCCTCGGCGACACCGGCGCCCACGTGGCGTCGCCGCGCCAGCCTGCGAAGCATTTTCCGGTAGGGCCGCGGCTCTGGCGACAGCTCCCACGCCCGAAGAGCCAGGAGGGAAAGCCGTGCCTCGTTGGAAAGCTCTTTGGCAGCCGCTCGCGTGGCCCCACAGCCCGTGGGGCTGCGGGCTTTCCGGCGGCCGTCAGCCTTGGCGCCACCGGCGCCCACGTGGCGCCGCCGCGCCAGCCTGCGAAGCATTTTCGGGTAGGGCCGCGGCTCTGGCGACAGCTCCCACGCCCGAAGAGCCAGGAGGGAAAGCCGTGCCTCGTTGGAAAGCTCTTTGGCAGCCGCTCGCGTGGCCCCACAGCCCGTGGGGCTGCGGGCTTTCCGGCGGCCGTCAGCCTCGGCGACACCGGCGCCCACGTGGCGCCGCCGCGCCAGCCTGCGAAGCATTTTCCGGTAGGGCCGCGTCTCTGGCGACAGCTCCCACGCCCGAAGAGCCAGGAGGGAAAGCCGTGCCTCGTTGGAAAGCTCTTTGGCAGCCGCTCGCGTGGCCCCACAGCCCGTGGGGCTGCGGGCTTTCCGGCGGCCGTCAGCCTCGGCGACACCGGCGCCCACGTGGCGCAGCCGCACCAGCCTGCGAAGCATTTTCCGGTAGGGCCACGTCTCTGGCGACAGCTCCCACGCCCGAAGAGCCAGGAGGGAAAGCCGTGCCTCGTTGGAAAGCTCCTTGGCAGCCACTCGCATGGCCCCACAGCCCGTGGGGCTGCGGGCTTTCCGGCAGCCATCAGCCTCGGCGCCACCGGCGCCCACGTGGCGCCGCCGCGCCAGCCTGCGAAGCATTTTCCGGTAGGGCCGCGGCTCTGGCGACAGCTCCCACGCCCGAAGAGCCAGGAGGGAAAGCCGTGCCTCATTGGAAATCTCTTTGGCAGCCGCTCGCGTGGCCCCACAGCCCGTGGGGCTGCGGGCTTTTCGGCGGCCGTCAGCCTCGGCGCCACCTGCGCCCACGTGGCGCCGCCGCACCAGCCTGCGAAGCATTTTCCGGTAGGGCCGCGGCTCTGGCGACAGCTCCCACGCCCGAAGAGCCAGGAGGGAAAGCCGTGCCTCGTTGGAAAGCTCTTTGGCAGCCGCTCGCATGGCCCCAGAGCCCGTGGGGCTGCGGGCTTTCCGGCAGCCGTCAGCCTCGGCGACACCGGCGCCCACGTGGCGCCGCCGCGCCCGCCTGCAAAGCATTTTCCGGTAGGGCCACGGCTCTGGCGACAGCTCCCACGCCCGAAGAGCCAGGAGGGAAAGCCGTGCCTCATTGGAAAGCTCTTTGGCAGCCGCTCGCGTGGCCCCACAGCCCGTGGGGCTGCGGGCTTTCTGGCGGCCGTCAGCCTCGGCGCCACCGGCGCCCACGTGGTGCCGCCGCCCCAGCCTGCGAAGCATTTTCCGGTAGGGCCGCGGCTCTGGCGACAGCTCCCACGCCCGAAGAGCCAGGAGGGAAAGACGTGCCTCGTTGGAAAGCTCTTTGGCAGCCGCTCGCGTGGCCCCACAGCCCGTGGGGCTGCGGGCTTTCCGGCGGCCGTCAGCCTCGGCGACACCTGCGCCCACGTGGCGCCGCCGCACCAGCCTGCGAAGCATTTCCGGTAGGGCCGCGGCTGTGGCGACAGCTCCCACGCCCAAAGAGCCAGGAGGGAAAGCCGTGCCTCGTTGGAAAGCTCTTTGGCAGCCGCTCGCGTGGCCCCACAGCCCGTGGGGCTGCGGGCTTTCCGGCGGCCGTCAGCCTCGGCGCCACCGGCGCCCACGTGGCGCCGCCGCGCCAGCCTGCGAAGCATTTTCCGGTAGGGCCGCGTCTCTGGTGACAGCTCCCACGCCCGAAGAGCCAGGAGGGAAAGCCGTGCCTCGTTGGAAAGCTCTTTGGCAGCCGCTCGCATGGCCCCATAGCCCGTGGGGCTGCGGGCTTTCCGGCGGCCGTCAGCCTCGGCGACACCTGCGCCCACGTGGCGCCGCCGCGCCAGCCTGCGAAGCATTTTCCGGTAGGGCCGCGTCTCTGGCGACAGCTCCCACGCCCGAAGAGCCAGGAGGGAAAGCCGTGCCTCGTTGGAAAGCTCTTTGGCAGCCGCTCGCGTGGCCCCACATCCCGTGGGGCTGCGGGCTTTCCGGCGGAGGTCAGCCTCGGCGACACCGGCGCCCACGTGGCGCCGCCGCGCCAGCCTGCGAAGCATTTTCCAGTAGGGCCGCGGCTGTGGCGACAGCTCCCACGCCCGAAGAGCCAGGAGGGAAAGCCGTGCCTCGTTGGAAAGCTCTTTGGCAGCCGCTCGCGTGGCCCCACAGCCCGTGGGGCTGCGGGCTTTCCGGCAGCCGTCAGCCTCGGCGACACCGGCACCCACGTGGCGCCGCCGCGCCTGCCTTCAAAGCATTTTCCGGTAGGGCCACGGCTCTGGCGACAGCTCCCACGCCCGAAGAGCCAGGAGGGAAAGCCGTGCCTCGTTGGAAAGCTCTTTGGCAGCCGCTCGCGTGGCCCCACAGCCCGTGGGGCTGCGGGCTTTCTGGCGGCCGTCAGCCTCAGTGCCACCGGCGCCCACGTGGCGCCGCCGCCCCAGCCTGCGAAGCATTTTCCGGTAGGGCCGCGGCTCTGGCGACAGCTCCCACGCCCGAAGAGCCAGGAGGGAAAGCCGTGCCTCGTTGGAAAGCTCTTTGGCAGCCGCTCGCGTGGCCCCACAGCCCGTGGGGCTGCGGGCTTTCCGGCAGCCGTCAGCCTCGGCGACACCGGCGCCCACGTGGCGCCGCCGCGCCCGCCTGCAAAGCATTTTCCGGTAGGGCCACGGCTCTGGCGACAGCTCCCACGCCCGAAGAGCCAGGAGGGAAAGACGTGCCTCGTTGGAAAGCTCTTTGGCAGCCGCTCGCGTGGCCCCACAGCCCGTGGGGCTGCGGGCTTTCCGGCGGCCGTCAGCCTCGGCGACACCTGCGCCCACGTGGCGCCGCCGCACCAGCCTGCGAAGCATTTCCGGTAGGGCCGCGGCTGTGGCGACAGCTCCCACGCCCAAAGAGCCAGGAGGGAAAGCCGTGCCTCGTTGGAAAGCTCTTTGGCAGCCGCTCGCGTGGCCCCACAACCCGTGGGGCTGCGGGCTTTCCGGCGGCCGTCAGCCTCGGCGCCACCGGCGTCCACGTGGCGCCGCCGCGCCAGCCTGCGAAGCATTTTCCGGTAGGGCCGCGTCTCTGGTGACAGCTCCCACGCCCGAAGAGCCAGGAGGGAAAGCCGTGCCTCGTTGGAAAGCTCTTTGGCAGCCGCTCGCATGGCCCCATAGCCCGTGGGGCTGCGGGCTTTCCGGCGGCCGTCAGCCTCGGCGACACCTGCGACCACGTGGCGCCGCCGCGCCAGCCTGCGAAGCATTTTCCGGTAGGGCCGCGTCTCTGGCGACAGCTCCCACGCCCGAAGAGCCAGGAGGGAAAGCCGTGCCTCGTTGGAAAGCTCTTTGGCAGCCGCTCGCGTGGCCCCACATCCCGTGGGGCTGCGGGGTTTCCGGCGGAGGTCAGCCTCGCCGACACCGGCGCCCACGTGGCGCCGCCGCGCCAGCCTGCGAAGCATTTTCCAGTAGGGCCGCGGCTGTGGCGACAGCTCCCACGCCCGAAGAGCCAGGAGGGAAAGCCGTGCCTCGTTGGAAAGCTCTTTGGCAGCCGCTCGCATGGCCCCACAGCCCATGGGGCTGCGGGCTTTCCGGCAGCCGTCAGCCTCGGCGACACCGGCGCCCACGTGGCGCCGCCGCGCCTGCCTTCAAAGCATTTTCCGGTAGGGCCACGGCTCTGGCGACAGCTCCCACGCCCGAAGAGCCAGGAGGGAAAGCCGTGCCTCGTTGGAAAGCTCTTTGGCAGCCGCTCGCGTGGCCCCACAGCCCGTGGGGCTGCGGGCTTTCTGGCGGCCGTCAGCCTCGGTGCCACCGGCGCACACGTGGTGCCGCCGCCCCAGCCTGCGAAGCATTTTCCGGTAGGGCCGTGGCTCTGGCGACAGCTCCCACGCCCGAAGAGCCAGGAGGGAAAGCCGTGCCTCGTTGGAAAGCTCTTTGGCAGCCGCTCGCGTGGCCCCACAGCCCGTGGGGCTGCGGGCTTTCCGGCGGCCGTCAGCCTCGGCGACACCTGCGACCACGTGGCGCCGCCGCGCCAGCCTGCGAAGCATTTTCGGGTAGGGCCGCGGCTCTGGCGACAGCTCCCACGCCCGAAGAGCCAGGAGGGAAAGCCGTGCCTCGTTGGAAAGCTCTTTGGCAGCCGCTCGCGTGGCCCCACAGCCCGTGGGGCTGCGGGCTTTCCGGCGGCCGTCAGCCTCGGCGACACCGGCGCCCACGTGGCGCCGCCGCCCCAGCCTGCGAAGCATTTTCCGGTAGGGCCGCGTCTCTGGCGACAGCTCCCACGCCCGAAGAGCCAGGAGGGAAAGCCGTGCCTCGTTGGAAAGCTCTTTGGCAGCCGCTCGCGTGGCCCCAGAGCCCGTGGGGCTGCGGGCTTTCCGGCGGCCGTCAGCCTCGGCGCCACCGGCGCCCACGTGGCGCCGCCGCGCCAGCCTGCGAAGCATTTTCCGGTAGGGCCGCGTCTCTGGCGACAGCTCCCACGCCCGAAGAGCCAGGAGGGAAAGCCGTGCCTCGTTGGAAAGCTCTTTGGCAGCCGCTCGCATGGCCCCACAGCCCGTGGGGCTGCGGGCTTTCCGGCGGCCATCAGCCTCGGCGCCACCGGCGCCCACGTGGCGCCGCCGCGGCAGCCTGCGAAGCATTCTCCGGTAGGGCCGCGGCTCTGGCGACAGCTCCCACGCCCGAAGAGCCAGGAGGGAAAGCCGTGCCTCATTGGAAATCTCTTTGGCAGCCGCTCGCGTGGCCCCACAGCCCGTGGGGCTGCGGGCTTTTCGGCGGCCGTCAGCCTCGGCGCCACCTGCGCCCACGTGGCGCCGCCGCACCAGCCTGCAAAGCATTTTCCGGTAGGGCCGCGGCTCTGGCGACAGCTCCCACGCCCGAAGAGCCAGGAGGGAAAGCCGTGCCTCGTTGGAAAGCTCTTTGGCAGCCGCTCGCGTGGCCCCACAGCCCGTGGGGCTGCGGGCTTTCCGTCAGCCGTCAGCCTCGGCGACACCGGCGCCCACGTGGCGCCGCCGCGCCCGCCTGCAAAGCATTTTCCGGTAGGGCCATGGCTCTGGCGACAGCTCCCACGCCCGAAGAGCCAGGAGGGAAAGCCGTGCCTCGTTGGAAAGCTCTTTGGCAGCCGCTCGCGTGGCCCCACAGCCCGTGGGGCTGCGGGCTTTCTGGCGGCCGTCAGCCTCGGCGCCACCGGCGCCCACGTGGTGCCGCCGCGCCATCCTGCGAAGCATTTTCCGGTAGGGCCGCGACTCTGGCGACAGCTCCCACTCCCGAAGAGCCAGGAGGGAAAGCCATGCCTCGTTGGAAAGCTCTTTGGCAGCCGCTCGCGTGGCCCCACAGCCCGTGGGGCTGCGGGCTTTCCGGCGGCCGTCAGCCTCGGCGACACCTGCGCCCACGTGGCGCCGCCGCACCAGCCTGCGAAGCATTTCCGGTAGGGCCGCGGCTGTGGCAACAGCTCCCACGCCCGAAGAGCCAGGAGGGAAAGCCGTGCCTCCTTGGAAAGCTCTTTGGCAGCCGCTCGCGTGGCCCCACAGCCCGTGGGGCTGCGGGCTTTCCGGCGGCCGTCAGCCTCGGCGCCACCGGCGCCCACGTGGCGCCGCCGCGCCAGCCTGCGAAGCATTTTCCGGTAGGGCCGCGTCTCTGGAGACAGCTCCCACGCCCGAAAGAGCCAGGAGGGAAAACCGTGCCTCGTTGGAAAGCTCTTTGGCAGCCGCTCGCATGGCCCCATAGCCCGTGGGGCTGCGGGCTTTCCGGCGGCCGTCAGCCTCGGCGACACCTGCGACCACGTGGCGCCGCCGCGCCAGCCTGCGAAGCATTTTCCGGTAGGGCCGCGTCTCTGGCCACAGCTCCCACGCCCGAAGAGCCAGGAGGGAAAGCCGTGCCTCGTTGGAAAGCTCTTTGGCAGCCGCTCGCGTGGCCCCACATCCCGTGGGGCTGCGGGCTTTCCGGCGGAGGTCAGCCTCGGCGACACCGGCGCCCACGTGGCGCCGCCGCGCCAGCCTGCGAAGCATTTTCCAGTAGGGCCG
The DNA here is from genome assembly GCF_028500815.1 of Rissa tridactyla. NCBI lineage: Eukaryota > Metazoa > Chordata > Aves > Charadriiformes > Laridae > Rissa > Rissa tridactyla. Next base: position 94,771 of record NW_026529549.1, read on the forward strand.
CGGCTGTGGCGACAGCTCCCACGCCCGAAGAGCCAGGAGGGAAAGCCGTGCCTCGTTGGAAAGCTCTTTGGCAGCCGCTCGCGTAGTTCTACATCCCGTGGGGCTGCGGGCTTTCCGGCGGACGTCAGCCTCGGCGCCACCGGCGCCCATGTGGCGCCGCCAAGCCAGCCTGCGAAGCATTTTCCGGTAGGGCCGCGGCTCTGGCGACAGCTCCCACGCCCGAAGAGCCAGGAGGGAAAGCCGTGCCTCGTTGGAAAGCTCTTTGGCAGCCGCTCGCGTGGCCCCACAGCCCGTGGGGCTGCGGGCTTTCCGGCGGCCGTCAGCCTCGGCGACACCGGCGCCCACGTGGCGCCGCCGCGCCAGCCTGCGAAGCATTTTCGGGTAGGGCCGCGGCTCTGGCGACAGCTCCCACACCCGAAGAGCCAGGAGGGAAAGCCGTGCCTCGTTGGAAAGCTCTTTGGCAGCCGCTCGCGTGGCCCCACAGCCCGTGGGGCTGCGGGCTTTCCGGCGGCCGTCAGCCTCGGCGCCACCGGCGCCCACGTGGCGCCGCCGCGCCAGCCTGCGAAGCATTTTCGGGTAGGGCCGCGGCTCTGGCGACAGCTCCCACGCCCGAAGAGCCAGGAGGGAAAGCCGTGCCTTGTTGGAAACCTCTTTGGCAGCCGCTCGCGTGGCCCCACAGCCCGTGGGGCTGCGGGCTTTTCGGCGGCCGTCAGCCTCGGCGACACCAGTGCCCACGTGGCGCCGCCGCGCCAGCCTGCGAAGCATTTTCCGGTAGGGCCGCGTCTCTGGCGACAGCTCCCACGCCCAAAGAGCCAGGAGGGAAAGCCGTGCCTCGTTGGAAAGCTCTTTGGCAGCCGCTCGCGTGGCCCCACAGCCCGTGGGGCTGCGGGCTTTTCGGCGGCCGTCAGCCTCGGCGCCACCTGCGCCCACGTGGCGCCGCCAAGCCAGCCTGCGAAGCATTTTCCGGTAGGGCCGCGTCTCTGGCGACAGCTCCCACGCCCGAAGAGCCAGGAGGGAAAGCCGTGCCTCGTTGGAAAGCTCTTTGGCAGCTGCTCGCGTGGCCCCACAGCCCGTGGGGCTGCGGGCTTTCTGGCGGCCGTCAGCCTCGGCGCCACCGGCGCCCACGTGGTGCCGGCCGCGCAATCCTGCGAAGCATTTTCCGGTAGGGCCGCGTCTCTGGCGACAGCTCCCACGCCCAAAGAGCCAGGAGGGAAAGCCGTGCCTCGTTGGAAAGCTCTTTGGCAGCCGCTCGCGTGGCCCCACAGCCCGTGGGGCTGCGGGCTTTCCGGCGGCCGTCAGCCTCGGCGACACCAGCGCCCACGTGGTGCCGCCGTGCCAGCCTGCAAAGCATTTTCCGGTAGGGCCGCGGCTCTGGCGACAGCTCCCACGCCCGAAGAGCCAGGAGGGAAAGCCGTGCCTCGTTGGAAAGCTCTTTGGCAGCCGCTCGCGTGGCCCCACAGCCCGTGGGGCTGCGGGCTTTCCGTCGGCCGTCAGCCTCGGCGCCACCGGCGCCCACGTGGCGCCGCCGCGCCAGCCTGCGAAGCATTTTCCGGTAGGGCCGCGTCTCTGGTGACAGCTCCCACGCCCGAAGAGCCAGGAGGGAAAGCCGTGCCTCGTTGGAAAGCTCTTTGGCAGCCGCTCGCATGGCCCCATAGCCCGTGGGGCTGCGGGCTTTCCGGCGGCCATCAGCCTCGGCGCAGCTGCGCCCACGTGGCGCCGCCCGCGCCAGCCTGCCGAAGCATTTTCCGGTAGGGCCCGCGTCTCTGGCGACAGCTCCCACGCCCAAAGAGCCAGGAGGGGAAAGCCGTGCCTCGTTGGAAAGCTCTTTGGCAGCCGCTCGCCGTGGCCCCACATCCCGTGGGGCTGGCGGGCTTTCCGGCGGAGGTCAGCCTCGGCGACACCGGCGCCCACGTGGCGCCGCAGCCGCCAGCCTGCGAAGCATTTTCCGGTAGGGCCGCGGCTGTGGCGACAGCTCCCACGCCCGAAGAGCCAGGAGGGAAAGCCGTGCCTCGTTGGAAACCTCTTCGGCAGCCGCTCGCGTGGCCCCCAGAGCCCGTGGGGCTGCGGGCTTTCCGTCCGGCCGTCAGCCTCGGCGCCACCGCGCCCACGTGGCGCCGCCGCGCCAGCCTGAGAAGCATTTTCCGTTAGGGCCGCGGCTCTGGCGACAGCTCCCACGCCCGAAGAGCCAGGAGGGAAAGCCGTGCCTTGTTGGAAACCTCCTTTGGCAGCCGCTCGCGTGGCCCCCACAGCCGTGGGGCTGCGGGCTTTTCGGCGGACGTCAGCCTCGGCAGATACCAGTGCCCACGTGGCGCCGCCGCGCCAGCCTGCGAAGCATTTTCCGGTAGGGCCGCGGCTCTGGCGACAGCTCCCACGCCGAAGAGCCAGGAGGGAAAGCCGTGCCTCGTTGGAAAGCTCTTTGGCAAGCCGCTCGCGTGGCCCCACAGCCCGTGGGGCTGCGGGATTTTCGGCGGCCGTCAGCCTCGGCGCCACCTGCGCCCACGTGGCGCCGCCGCACCAGCCTGCGAAGCATTTTCCGGTAGGGCCGCGTCTCTGGCGACAGCTCCCACGCCCGAAGAGCCAGGAGGGAAAGCCGTGCCTCGTTGGAAAGCTCTTTGGCAGCCGCTCGCGTGGCCCCACAGCCCGTGGGGCTGCGGGCTTTCCGGCAGCCGTCAGCCTCGGCGACACCGGCGCCCACGTGGCGCCGCCGCGCCCGCCTGCAAAGCATTTTCCGGTAGGGCCACGGCTCTGGCGACAGCTCCCACGCCCGAAGAGCCAAGAGGGAAAGCCGTGCCTCGTTGGAAAGCTCTTTGGCAGCCGCTCGCGTGGCCCCACAGCCCGTGGGGCTGCGGGCTTTCTGGCGGCCATCAGCCTCGGCGACACCGGCGCCCACGTGGTGCCGCCGCCCCAGCCTGCGAAGCATTTTCCGGTAGGGCCGCGGCTCTGGCGACAGCTCCCACGCCCTGAAGAGCCAGGAGGGAAAGCCCGTGCCTCGTTGGAAAGCTCTTTGGCAGCCGCTCGCGTGGGCCCCACAGCCCGTGGGGCTGCGGGCTTTCCGGCGGCCGTCAGCCTCGGCGACACCTGCGACCACGTGGCGCCGCCCGCGCCAAGCCCTGCGAAGCATTTTCCCGGTAGGGCCGCGTCTCTGGCGACAGCTCCCACGCCCGAAGAGCCAGGAGGGAAGCCGTGCCTCGTTGGAAAGCTCTTTGGCAGCCGCTCGCGTGGCCCCACAGCCCGTGGGGCTGCGGGCTTTCCGGCGGCCGTCAGCCTCGGCGCCACCAGGGCACACGTGGCGCCGCCGCGCCAGCCTGCGAAGCATTTTCCGGTAGGGGCCGCGGCTCTGGCTAGAGCTCCCACGCCCGAAGAGCCAGGAGGGAAAGCCGTGCCTCGTTGGAAAGCTCTTTGGCAGCCGCTCGCGTGGTCCTACATCCCGTGGGGCTGCGGGCTTTCCGGCGGCCGTCAGCCTCGGCGCCACCGGCGCCCACGTGGCGCCGCCAAGCCAGCCTGCGAAGCATTTTCCGGTAGGGCCGCGGCTCTGGCGACAGCTCCCACGCCCGAAGAGCCAGGAGGGAAAGCCGTGCCTCGTTGGAAAGCTCTTTGGCAGCCCGCTCGCGTGGCCCCACAGCCCGTGGGGCTGCGGCCTTTCCGGCGGCCGTCAGCCTCGGCGACACCGGCGCCCACGTGGCGCCGCCGCGCCAGCCCGCGAAGCATTTTCGGGTAGGGCTGCGGCTCTGGCGACAGCTCCCACGCCCGAAGAGCCAGGAGGGAAAGCCGTGCCTCGTTGGAAAGCTCTTTGGCAGCCGCTCGCGTGGCCCCACAGCCCGTGGGGCTGCGGGCTTTCCGGCGGCCGTCAGCCTCGGCGCCACCGGCGCCCACGTGGCGCCGCCGCGCCAGCCTGCGAAGCATTTTCCGGTAGGGCCGCGGCTCTGGCGACAGCTCCCACGCCCGAAGAGCCAGGAGGGAAAGCCGTGCCTCGTTGGGAAAGCTCTTTGGCAGCCGCTCGCATGGCCCATAAGCCCGTGGGGCTGCGGGCTTTCCGGCGGCCCATCAGCCTCGGCGACACCAGGGCACACGTGGCGCCGCCCGCGCCCGCCTGCGAAGCATTTTCCCGGTAGGGCCGCGGCTCTGGCGACAGCTCCCACGCCCGAAGAGCCAGGAGGGAAAGCCGTGGCCTCGTTGGAAAGCTCTTTGGCAGCCGCTCGCGTGGCCCCACAGCCCGTGGGGCTGCGGGCTTTCCGGCGGCCGTCAGCCTCGGCGACACCGGCGCCCACGTAGCGCCGCCGCGCCAGCCTGAGAACCATTTTCCGGTAGGGCCGCGTCTCTGGCGACAGCTCCCACGCCCGAAGAGCCAGGAGGGAAAGCCGTGCCTCGTTGGAAAGCTCTTTGGCAGCCGCTCGCGTGGCCCCACAGCCCGTGGGGCTGCGGGCTTTCTGGCGGCCGTCAGCCCTCGGTGACACCGGCGCCCACGTGGCGCCGCCGCGCCAGCCTGCGAAGCATTTTCCGGTAGGGCCGCGGCTGTGGCGACAGCTCCCACGCCCGAAGAGCCAGGAGGGGAAAGCCGTGCCTCGTTGGAAACCTCTTTGGCAGCCGCTCGCGTGGCCCCCACAGCCCGTGGGGCTGCGGGCTTTCCGTCAGCCGTCAGCCTCGTCGACACCGGCGCCCACGTGGCGCCGCCGCGCCCGCCTGCAAAGCATTTTCCGGTAGGGCCATGGCTCTGGCGACAGCTCCCACGCCCGAAGAGCCAGGAGGGAAAGCCGTGCCTCGTTGGAAAGCTCTTTGGCAGCCGCTCGCGTGGCCCCACAGCCCGTGGGGCTGCGGGCTTTCTGGCGGCCGTCAGCCTCGGCGCCACCGGGGCCCCACGTGGTGCCGCCGCGCCATCCTGCGAAGCATTTTCCTGTAGGGCCGCGACTCTGGCGACAGCTCCCACTCCCGAAGAGCCAGGAGGGAAAGCCATGCCTCGTTGGAAAGCTCTTTGGCAGCCGCTCGCGTGGCCCCACAGCCCGTGGGGCTGCGGGCTTTCCGGCGGCCGTCAGCCTCGGCGACACCTGCGCCCACGTGGCGCCGCCGCACCAGCCTGCGAAGCATTTCCGGTAGGGCCGCGGCTGTGGCGACAGCTCCCACGCCCGAAGAGCCAGGAGGGAAAGCCGTGCCTCCTTGGAAAGCTCTTGGCAGCCGCTCGCGTGGCCCCACAGCCCGTGGGGCTGCGGGCTTCCGGCGGCCGTCAGCCTCGGCGCCACCGGCGCCCACGTGGCGCCGCCGCGCCAGCCTGCGAAGCATTTTCCGGTAGGGCCGCGTCTCTGGAGACAGCTCCCACGCCCGAAGAGCCAGGAGGGAAAACCGTGCCTCGTTGGAAAGCTCTTTGGGCAGCCGCTCGCATGGCCCCATAGCCCGTGGGGCTGCGGGCTTTCCGGCGGCCGTCAGCCTCGGCGACACCTGCGACCACGTGGCGCCGCCGCGCCAGCCTGCGAAGCATTTTCCGGTAGGGCCGCGTCTCTGGCCACAGCTCCCACGCCCGAAGAGCCAGGAGGGAAAGCCGTGCCTCGTTGGAAAGCTCTTTGGCAGCCGCTCGCGTGGCCCCCACATCCCGTGGGGCATGCGGGCTTTCCGGCGGAGGTCAGCCTCGGCGACACCGGCGCCCACGTGGCGCCGCCGCGCCAGCCTGCGAAGCATTTTCCAGTAGGGCCGCGGCTGTGGCGACAGCTCCCACGCCCGAAGAGCCAGGAGGGAAAGCCGTGCCTCGTTGGAAAGCTCTTTGGCAGCCGCTCGCGTAGTTCTACATCCCGTGGGGCTGCGGGCTTTCTGGCGGCCGTCAGCCTCGGCGCCACCGGCGCCCACGTGGTGCCGCCGCGCCATCCTGCGAAGCATTTTCCGGTAGGGCCGCGTCTCTGGCGACACCTCCCACGCCCAAAGAGCCAGGAGGGGAAAGCCGTGCCTCGTTGGAAAGCTCTTTGGCAGCCCGCTCGCGTGGCCCCACAGCCCGTGGGGCTGCGGGCTTCTTCCGGCGGCCGTCAGCCTCGGCGACACCAGCGCCCACGTGGTGCCGCCGTGCCAGCCTGCAAAGCATTTTCCGGTAGGGGCCGCGGCTCTGGGCGACAGCTCCCACGCCCGAAGAGCCAGGAGGGAAAGCCGTGCCTCGTTGGAAAGCTCTTTGGCAGCCGCTCGCGTGGCCCCACAGCCCGTGGGGCTGCGGGCTTTCCGTCGGCCGTCAGCCTCGGCGCCACCGGCGCCCACGTGGCGCCGCCGCGCCAGCCTGCGAAGCATTTTCCGGTAGGGCCGCGTCTCTGGTGACAGCTCCCACGCCCGAAGAGCAGGAGGGAAAGCCGTGCCTCGTTGGAAAGCTCTTTGGCAGCCGCTCGCATGGCCCCATAGCCCGTGGGGCTGCGGGCTTTCCGGCGGCCATCAGCCTCGGCGCCAACTGCGCCCACGTGGCGCCGCCGCGCCAGCCTGCGAAGCATTTTCCGGTAGGGGCCGCGTCTCTGGCGACAGCTCCACGCCCAAAGAGCCAGGAGGGAAAGCCGTGCCTCGTTGGAAAGCTCTTTGGCAGCCGCTCGCGTGGCCCCACATCCCGTGGGCTGCGGGCTTTCCGGCGGAGGTCAGCCTCGGCGACACCGGCGCCCACGTGGCGCCGCCGCGCCAGCCTGCGAAGCATTTTCCGGTAGGGCCGCGGCTGTGGCGACAGCTCCCACGCCCGAAGAGCCAGGAGGGAAAGCCGTGCCTCGTTGGAAACCTCCTTCGGCAGCCCCGCTCGCGTGGCCCCCAGAGCCCGTGGGGCTGCGGGCTTTCCGTCGGCCGTCAGCCTCGGCGCCACCGGCGCCCACGTGGCGCCGCCGCGCCAGCCTGAGAAGCATTTCCGTTAGGGCCGCGGCTCTGGCGACAGCTCCCACGCCCGAAGAGCCAGGAGGGAAAGCCGTGCCTTGTTGGAAACCTCTTTGGCAGCCGCTCGCAGTGGCCCCACAGCCCGTGGGGCTGCGGGCTTTTCGGCGGACGTCAGCCTCGGCGATACCAGTGCCCACGTGGCGCCGCCGCGCCAGCCTGCGAAGCATTTTCCGGTAGGGCCGCGGCTCTGGCGACAGCTCCCACGCCCGAAGAGCCAGGAGGGAAAGCCGTGCCTCGTTGGAAAAGCTCTTTGGCAGCCGCTCGCGTGGCCCCACAGCCCGTGGGGCTGCGGGATTTTCGGGCGGCCGTCAGCCTCGGCGCCACCTGCGCCCACGTGGCGCCCGCCGCACCAGCCTGCGAAGCATTTTCCGGTAGGGCCGCGTCTCTGGCGACAGCTCCCACGCCCGAAGAGCCAGGAGGGAAAGCCGTGCCTCGTTGGAAAGCTCTTTGGCAGCCGCTCGCGTGGCCCCACAGCCCGTGGGGCTGCGGGCTTTCCGGCAGCCGTCAGCCTCGGCGACACCGGCGCCCACGTGGCGCCGCCGCGCCCGCCTGCAAAGCATTTTCCGGTAGGGCCACGGCTCTGGCGACAGCTCCCACGCCCGAAGAGCCAAGAGGGAAAGCCGTGCCTCGTTGGAAAGCTCTTTGGCAGCCGCTCGCGTGGCCCCACAGCCCGTGGGGCTGCGGGCTTTCTGGCGGCCATCAGCCTCGGCGACACCGGCGCCCACGTGGTGCCGCCGCCCCAGCCTGCGAAGCATTTTCCGGTAGGGCCGCGGCTCTGGCGACAGCTCCCACGCCCGAAGAGCCAGGAGGGAAAGCCGTGCCTCGTTGGAAAGCCTTTGGCAGCCGCTCGCGTGGCCCCACAGCCCGTGGGCTGCGGGCTTTCCGGCGGCCGTCAGCCTCGGCGACACCTGCGACCACGTGGCGCCGCCGCGCCAGCCTGCGAAGCATTTTCCGGTAGGGCCGCGTCTCTGGCGACAGCTCCCACGCCCGAAGAGGCCAGGAGGGAAAGCCGTGCCTCGTTGGAAAGCTCTTTGGCAGCCGCTCGCGTGGCCCCACAGCCCGTGGGGCTGCGGGCTTTCCGGCGGCCGTCAGCCTCGGCGCCACCAGGGCACACGTGGCGCCGCCGCGCCCAGCCTGCGAAGCATTTTCCGGTAGGGCCGCGGCTCTGGCTAGAGCTCCCACGCCCGAAGAGCCAGGAGGGAAAGCCGGTGCCTCGTTAGGAAAGCTCTTTGGCAGCCGCTCGCCGTGGTCCTACATCCCGTGGGGCTGCGGGCTTTCCGGCGGCCGTCAGCCTCGGCGCCACCGGCGCCCACGTGGCGCCGCCAAGCCAGCCTGCGAAGCATTTTCCGGTAGGGCCGCGGCTCTGGCGACAGCTCCCACGCCCGAAGGAGCCAGGAGGGAAAGCCGTGCCTCGTTGGAAAGCTCTTTGGCAGCCGCTCGCGTGGCCCCCACAGCCCGTGGGGCTGCGGCCTTTCCGGCGGCCGTCAGCCTCGGCGACACCGGCGCCCACGTGGCGCCGCCGCGCCAGCCCAGAAGCATTTTCGGGTAGGGCCGCGGCTCTGGCGACAGCTTCCCACGCCCGAAGAGCCAGGAGGGAAAGCCGTGCCTCGTTGGAAAGCTCTTTGGCAGCCCGCTCGCGTGGCCCCACAGCCCGTGGGGCTGCGGGCTTTCCGGCGGCCGTCAGCCTCGGCGCCACCGGCGCCCCACGTGGCGCCGCCGCGCCAGCCTGCGAAGCATTTTCCGGTAGGGCCGCGGCTCTGGGCGACAGCTCCCACGCCCGAAGAGCCAGGAGGGAAAGCCGTGCCTCGTTGGAAAGCTCTTTGGCAAGCCGCTCGCATGGCCCATAGCCCGTGGGGCTGCGGGCTTTCCGGCGGCCATCAGCCTCGGCGACACCAGGGCACACGTGGCGCCGCCGCGCCCGCCTGCGAAGCATTTTCCGGTAGGGCCCGCGGCTCTGGCGACAGCTCCCACGCCCGAAGAGCCAGGAGGGACAGCCGTGCCCTCGTTGGAAAGCTCTTTGGCAGCCGCTCGCGTGGCCCCACAGCCCGTGGGGCTGCGGGGCTTTCCGGCGGCCGTCAGCCTCGGCGACAACCGGCGCCCACGTAGCGCCGCCGCGCCAGCCTGAGAACCATTTTCCGGTAGGGCCGCGTCTCTGGCGACAGCTCCCACGCCCGAAGAGCCAGGAGGGAAAGCCGTGCCTCGTTGGAAAGCTCTTTGGCAGCCGCTCGCGTGGCCCCACAGCCCGTGGGGCTGCGGGCTTTCTGGCGGCCGTCAGCCTCGGTGACACCGGCGCCCACGTGGCGCGCCGCGGCCAGCCTGCGAAGCATTTTCCGGTAGGGCCGCGGCTGTGGCGACAGCTCCCCACGCCCGAAGAGCCAGGAGGGAAAGCCGTGCCTCGTTGGAAACCTCTTTGGCAGCCGCTCGCGTGGCCCACAGCCCGTGGGGCTGCGGGCTTTTCCGTCAGCCGTCAGCCTCGTCGACACCGGCGCCCACGTGGCGCCGCCGCGCCCGCCTGCAAAGCATTTTCCGGTAGGGCCATGGCTCTGGCGACAGCTCCCACGCCCGAAGAGCCAGGAGGGAAAGCCGTCGCCTCGTTGGAAAGCTCTTTGGCAGCCGCTCGCGTGGCCCCACAGCCCGTGGGCTGCGGGCTTTCTGGCGGCCGTCAGCCTCGGCGCCACCGGCGCCCACGTGGTGCCGCCGCGCCATCCTGCGAAGCATTTTCCGGTAGGGCCGCGACTCTGGCGACCAGCTCCCACTCCCGAAGAGCCAGGAGGGAAAGCCCATGCCTCGTTGGAAAGCTCTTTGGCAGCCGCTCGCCGTGGCCCCACAGCCCGTGGGGCTGCGGGCTTTCCGGCGGCCGTCAGCCTCGGCGACACCTTGCGCCCACGTGGCGCCGCCGCACCAGCCTGCGAAGCATTTCCGGTAGGGCCGCGGCTGTGGCGACAGCTCCCACGCCCGAAGAGCCAGGAGGGAAAGCCGTGCCTCCTTGGAAAGCTCTTTGGCAGCCGCTCGCGTGGCCCCACAGCCCGTGGGGCTGCGGGCTTTCCGGCGGCCGTCAGCCTCGGCGCCACCGGCGCCCACGTGGCGCCGCCGCGCCCAGCCTGCGAAGCAATTTTCCGGTAGGGCCGCGTCTCTGGAGACAGCTCCCACGCCCGATAGAGCCAGGAGGGAAAACCGTGCCTCGTTGGAAAGCTCTTTGGCAGGCCGCTCGCATGGCCCCATAGCCCGTGGGGCTGCGGGCTTTCCGGCGGCCCAGCCCGGGCCCGGGGCGTGCAGGGGGGGGCAGGGGGGGGGGGGGGGGGGGGGGCAGGCCAGGTGGGCAGCCCTCGGCGGACACCTGCGACCACGTGGCGCCGCCGCGCCAGCCTGCGAAGCATTTTCCGGTAGGGCCGCGTCTCTGGCCACAGCTCCCCACGCCCGAAGAGCCAGGAGGGAAAGCCGTGCCTCGTTGGAAAGCTCTTTGGCAGCCGCTCGCGTGGCCCCACATCCCGTGGGGCTGCGGGCTTTCCGGCGGAGGTCAGCCTCGGCGACACCGGCGCCCACGTGGCGCCGCCGCGCCCGCCTGCGAAGCAATTTTCCAGTAGGGCCGCGGCTGTGGCGACAGCTCCCACGCCCGAAGAGCCAGGAGGGAAAGCCGTGCCCTCGTTGGAAAGCTCTTTGGCAGCCGCTCGCGTAGTTCTACATCCCGTGGGGCTGCGGGCTTTCCGGCGGACGTCAGCCTCGGCGCCACCGGCGCCCCACGTGGCGCCGCCAAGGCCAGCCTGCGAAGCATTTTCCGGTAGGGGCCGCGGCTCTGGCGACAGCTCCCACGCCCGAAGAGCCAGGAGGGAAAGCCGTGCCTCGTTGGAAAGCTCTTTGGCAGCCGCTCGCGTGGCCCCACAGCCCGTGGGGCTGCGGGCTTTCCGGCGGCCGTCAGCCTCGGCGCCACCGGCGCCCACGTGGCGCCGCCGCGCCAGCCTGCGAAGCATTTTCGGGTAGGGCCGCGGCTCTGGCGACAGCTCCCACGCCCCGAAGAGCCAGGAGGGAAAGCCGTGCCTCGTTGGAAAGCTCTTTGGCAGCCGCTCGCGTGGCCCCACAGCCCGTGGGGCTGCGGGCTTTCCGGCGGCCGTCAGCCTCGGCGCCACCGGCGCCCACGTGGCGCCGCCGCGCCAGCCTGCGAAAGCATTTTCCGGTAGGGCCGCGGCTCTGGCGACAGCTCCCACGCCCGAAGAGCCAGGAGGGGAAAGCCGTACCTCGTTGGAAAGCTCTTTGGCAGCCGCTCGCATGGCCCCATAGCCCGTGGGGCTGCGGGCTTTCCGGCGGCCATCAGCCTCGGCGACACCAGGGCACACGTGGCGCCGCCGCGCCCCGCCTGCGAAGCATTTTCCGGTAGGGCCGCGGCTCTGGCGACAGCTCCCACGCCCGAAGAGCCAGGAGGGAAAGCCGTGCCTCGTTGGAAATCTCTTTGGCAGCCGCTCGCGTGGCCCCACAGCCCGTGGGGCTGCGGGCTTTCCGGCGGCCGTCAGCCTCGGCGACACCGGCGCCCACGTAGCGCCGCCGCGCCAGCCTGAGAAGCATTTTCCGGTAGGGCCGCGTCTCTGGCGACAGCTCCCACGCCCGAAGAGCCAGGAGGGAAAGCCGTGCCTCGTTGGAAAGCTCTTTGGCAGCCGCTCGCGTGGCCCCACAGCCCGTGGGGCTGCGGGCTTTCCGGCGGCCGTCAGTCTCGGTGACACCGGCGCCCACGTGGCGCCGCCGCGCCAGCCTGCGAAGCATTTTCCGGTAGGGCCGCGGCTCTGGCGACAGCTCCCACGCCCGAAGAGCCAGGAGGGAAAGCCGTGCCTCGTTGGAAACCTCTTTGGCAGCCGCTCGCGTGGCCCCACAGCCCGTGGGGCTGCGGGCTTTCCGGAGGCCGTCAGCCTCGGCGCCACCGGCGCCCACGTGGCGCCGCCGCGCCAGCCTGCGAAGCATTTTCCGGTAGGTCCGCGGCTCTGGCGACAGCTCCCACGCCCGAAGAGCCAGGAGGGAAAGCCGTGCCTCGTTGGAAAGCTCTTTGGCAGCCGCTCGCGTGGCCCCACAGCCCGTGGGGCTGTGGGCTTTCCGGCGGCCGTCAGCCTCGGCGCCACCGGCGCCCACGTGGCGCCGCCGCGCCAGCCTGCGAAGCATTTTCCGGTAGGGCCGCGGCTCTGGCGACAGCTCCCACGCCCGAAGAGCCAGGAGGGAAAGCCGTGCCTTGTTGGAAACCTCTTTGGCAGCCGCTCGCGTGGCCCACAGCCCGTGGGGCTTGCGGGCTTTTCGGCGGCCGTCAGCCTCGGCGATACCAGTGCCCACGTGGCGCCGCCGCGCCAGCCTGCGAAGCATTTTCTGGTAGGGGCCGCGTCTCTGGCGACAGCTCCCACGCCCGAAGAGCCAGGAGGGGAAAGCCGTGCCTCGTTGGAAAGCTCTTTGGCAGCCCGCTCGCGTGGCCCCACAGCCCTTGGGGCTGCGGGCTTTCCGGCAGCCGTCAGCCTCGGCGACACCGGCGCCCACGTGGCGCCGCCGCGCCCGCCTGCAAAGCATTTTCCCGGTAGGGCCACGGCTCTGGCGACAGCTCCCACGCCCGAAGAGCCAGGAGGGAAAGCCGTGCCTCGTTGGAAAGCTCTTTGGCAGCCGCTCGCGTGGCCCCACAGCCCGTGGGGCTGCGGGCTTTCTGGCGGCCGTCAGCCTCGGCGCCACCGGCGCCCACGTTGGTGCCGCCGCCCCAGCCTGCGAAGCATTTTCCGGTAGGGCCGCGGCTCTGGCGACAGCTCCCACCGCCCGAAGAGCCAGGAGGGAAAGCCGTGCCTCGTTGGAAAGCTCTTTGGCAGCCGCTCGCGTGGCCCACAGCCCGTGGGGGCTGCGGGCTTTCCGGCGGCCGTCAGCCTCGGCGACACCTGCGACCCACGTTGGCGCCGCCGCGCCAGCCTGCGAAGCATTTTCCGGTAGGGCCGCGTCTCTGGCGACAGCTCCCACGCCCAAAGAGCCAGGAGGGAAAGCCGTGCCTCGTTGGAAAGCTCTTTGGCAGCCGCTCGCGTGGCCCCCACAGCCCGTGGGGCTGCGGGCTTTTCGGCGGCCGTCAGCCTCGGCGCCACCTGCGCCCACGTGGCGCCGCCAAGCCAGCCTGCGAAGCATTTTCCGGTAGGGCCGCGTCTCTGGCGACAGCTCCCACGCCCGAAGAGCCAGGAGGAAAGCCGTGCCTCGTTGGAAAGCTCTTTGGCAGCTGCTCGCGTGGCCCCACAGCCCGTGGGGCTGCGGGCTTTCTGGCGGCCGTCAGCCTCGGCGCCACCGGCGCCCACGTGGTGCCGCCGCGCCATCCTGCGAAGCATTTTCCGGTAGGGCCGCGTCTCTGGCGACAGCTCCCACGCCCAAAGAGCCAGGAGGGAAAGCCGTGCCTCGTTGGAAAGCTCTTTGGCAGCCGCTCGCGTGGCCCCACAGCCCGTGGGGCTGCGGGCTTTCCGGCGGCCGTCAGCCTCGGCGACACCAGCGCCCACGTGGTGCCGCCGTGCCAGCCTGCAAAGCATTTTCCGGTAGGGCCGCGGCTCTGGCGACAGCTCCCACGCCCGAAGAGCCAGGAGGGAAAGCCGTGCCTCGTTGGAAAGCTCTTTGGCAGCCGCTCGCGTGGCCCCACAGCCCGTGGGGCTGCGGGCTTTCCGTCGGCCGTCAGCCTCGGCGCCACCGGCGCCCACGTGGCGCCGCCGCCGCGCCAGCCTGCGAAGCATTTTCCGGTAGGGCCGCGTCTCTGGTGACAGCTCCCACGCCCGAAGAGCCAGGAGGGAAAGCCGTGCCTCGTTGGAAAGCTCTTTGGCAGCCGCTCGCATGGCCCCATAGCCCGTGGGGCTGCGGGCTTTCCGGCGGCCATCAGCCTCGGCGCCAACTGCGCCCACGTGGCGCCGCCGCGCCAGCCTGCGAAGCATTTTCCGGTAGGGCCGCGTCTCTGGCGACAGCTCCCACGCCCAAAGAGCCAGGAGGGAAAGCCGTGCCTCGTTGGAAAGCTCTTTGGCAGCCGCTCGCGTGGCCCCCACATCCCGTGAGGCTGCGGGCTTTCCGGCGGAGGTCAGCCTCGGCGACACCGGCGCCCACGTGGCGCCGCCGCGCCAGCCTGCGAAGCATTTTCCGGTAGGGCCGCGGCTGTGGCGACAGCTCCCACGCCCGAAGAGCCAGGAGGGAAAGCCGTGCCTCGTTGGAAACCTCTTCGGCAGCCGCTCGCGTGGCCCCAGAGCCCGTGGGGCTGCGGGCTTTCCGTCGGCCGTCAGCCTCGGCGCCACCCGGCGCCCACGTGGCGCCGCCGCGCCAGCCTGAGAAGCATTTTCCGTTAGGGCCGCGGCTCTGGCGACAGCTCCCACGCCCGAAGAGCCAGGAGGGAAAGCCGTGCCTTGTTGGAAACCTCTTTGGCAGCCGCTCGCGTGGCCCCACAGCCCGTGGGGCTGCGGGCTTTTCGGCGGACGTCAGCCTCGGCGATACCAGTGCCCACGTGGCGCCGCCGCGCCAGCCTGCGAAGCATTTTCCGGTAGGGCCGCGGCTCTGGCGACAGCTCCCACGCCCGAAGAGCCAGAGGGAAAGCCGTGCCTCGTTGGAAAGCTCTTTGGCAGCCGCTCGCGTGGCCCCACAGCCCGTGGGGCATGCGGGATTTTCGGCGGCCGTCAGCCTCGGCGCCACCTGCGCCCACGTGGCGCCGCCGCACCAGCCTGCGAAGCATTTTCCGGTAGGGCCGCGTCTCTGGCGACAGCTCCCACGCCCGAAGAGCCAGGAGGGAAAGCCGTGCCTCGTTGGAAAGCTCTTTGGCAGCCGCTCGCGTGGCCCCACAGCCCGTGGGGCTGCGGGCTTTCCGGCAGCCGTCAGCCTCGGCGACACCGGCGCCCACGTGGCGCCGCCGCGCCCGCCTGCAAAGCATTTTCCGGTAGGGCCACGGCTCTGGCGACAGCTCCCACGCCCGAAGAGCCAAGAGGGAAAGCCGTGCCTCGTTGGAAAGCTCTTTGGCAAGCCGCTCGCGTGGCCCCCACAGCCCGTGGGGCTGCGGGCTTTCTGGCGGCCATCAGCCTCGGCGACACCGGCGCCCACGTGGTGCCGCCGCCCCAGCCTGCGAAGCATTTTCCGGTAGGGCCGCGGCTCTGGCGACAGCTCCCACGCCCGAAAGAGCCAGGAGGGAAAGCCGTGCCTCGTTGGAAAGCTCTTTGGCAGCCGCTCGCGTGGCCCCCACAGCCCGTGGGGCTGCGGGCTTTCCGGCGGCCGTCAGCCTCGGCGACACCTGCGACCACGTGGCGCCGCCCGCGCCAGCCTGCGAAGCATTTTCCGGTAGGGCCGCGTCTCTGGCGACAGCTCCCACGCCCGAAGAGCCAGGAGGGAAAGCCGTGCCTCGTTGGAAAGCTCTTTGGCAGCCGCTCGCGTGGCCCCACAGCCCGTGGGGCTGCGGGCTTTCCGGCGGCCGTCCAGCCTCGGCGCCACCAGGGCACACGTGGCGCCGCCGCGCCAGCCTGCGAAGCATTTTCCGGTAGGGGCCGCGGCTCTGGCTAGAGCTCCCACGCCCGAAGAGCCAGGAGGGAAAGCCGTGCCTCGTTGGAAAGCTCTTTGGCAGCCGCTCGCGTGGTCCTACATCCCGTGGGGCTGCGGGCTTTCCGGCGGCCGTCAGCCTCGGCGCCACCGGCGCCCACGTGGCGCCGCCAAGCCAGCCTGCGAAGCATTTTCCGGTAGGGGCCCGCGGCTCTGGCGACAGCTCCCACGCCCGAAGAGCCAGGAGGGAAAGCCGTGCCTCGTTGGAAAGCTCTTTGGCAGCCGCTCGCGTGGCCCCACAGCCCGTGGGGCTGCGGCCTTTCCGGCGGCCGTCAGCCTCGGCGACACCGGCGCCCACGTGGCGCCGCCGCGCCAGCCTGCGAAGCATTTTCGGGTAGGGCCGCGGCTCTGGCGACAGCTCCCGACGCCCGAAGAGCCAGGAGGGAAAGCCGTGCCTCGTTGGAAAGCTCTTTGGCAGCCGCTCGCGTGGCCCCACAGCCCGTGGGGCTGCGGGCTTTCCGGCGGCCGTCAGCCTCGGCGCCACCGGCGCCCACGTGGCGCCGCCCGCGCCAGCCTGCGAAGCATTTTCCGGTAGGGCCGCGGCTCTGGCGACAGCTCCCACGCCCGAAGAGCCAGGAGGGAAAGCCGTGCCTCGTTGGAAAGCTCTTTGGCAGCCGCTCGCATGGCCCCATAGCCCGTGGGGCTGCGGGCTTTCCGGCGGCCATCAGCCTCGGCGACACCAGGGCACACGTGGCGCCGCCGCGCCCGCCTGCGAAGCATTTTCCCGGTAGGGCCGCGGCTCTGGCGACAGCTCCCACGCCCGAAGAGCCAGGAGGGAAAGCCGTGCCTCGTTGGAAAGCTCTTTGGCAGCCGCTCGCGTGGCCCCACAGCCCGTGGGGCTGCGGGCTTTCCGGCGGCCGTCAGCCTCGGCGACACCGGCGCCCACGTAGCGCCGCCGCGCCAGCCTGAGAAGCATTTTCCGGTAGGGCCGCGTCTCTGGCGACAGCTCCCACGCCCGAAGAGCCAGGAGGGAAAGCCGTGCCTCGTTGGAAAGCTCTTTGGCAGCCGCTCGCGTGGCCCCACAGCCCGTGGGGCTGCGGGCTTTCTGGCGGCCGTCAGCCTCGGTGACACCGGCGCCCACGTGGCGCCGCCGCGCCAGCCTGCGAAGCATTTTCCGGTAGGGGCCGCGGCTGTGGCGACAGCTCCCACGCCCGAAGAGCCAGGAGGGAAAGCCGTGCCTCGTTGGAAACCTCTTTGGCAGCCGCTCGCGTGGCCCCACAGCCCGTGGGGCTGCGGGCTTTCCGGAGGCCGTCAGCCTCGGCGCCACCGGCGCCCACGTGGCGCCGCCGCGCCAGCCTGCGAAGCATTTTCCGGTAGGGCCGCGGCTCTGGCGACAGCTCCCACGCCCGAAGAGCCAGGAGGGAAAGCCGTGCCTCGTTGGAAAGCTCTTTGGCAGCCGCTCGCGTGGCCCCACAGCCCGTGGGGCTGTGGGCTTTCCGGCGGCCGTCAGCCTCGGCGCCACCGGCGCCCACGTGGCGCCGCCGCGCCAGCCTGCGAAGCATTTTCCGGTAGGGCCGCGGCTCTGGCGACAGCTCCCACGCCCGAAGTGCCAGGAGGGAAAGCCGTGCCTTGTTGGAAACCTCTTTGGCAGCCGCTCGCGTGGCCCCACAGCCCGTGGGGCTGCGGGCTTTTCGGCGGCCGTCAGCCTCGGCGACACCAGTGCCCACGTGGCGCCGCCGCGCCAGCCTGCGAAGCATTTTCCGGTAGGGCCGCGTCTCTGGCGACAGCTCCCACGCCCGAAGAGCCAGGAGGGAAAGCCGTGCCTCGTTGGAAAGCTCTTTGGCAGCCGCTCGCGTGGCCCCACAGCCCGTGGGGCTGCGGGCTTTTCGGCGGCCGTCAGCCTCGGCGCCACCTGCGCCCACGTGGCGCCGCCGCACCAGCCTGCGAAGCATTTTCCGGTAGGGCCGCGTCTCTGGCGACAGCTCCACGCCCGAAGAGCCAGGAGGGAAAGCCGTGCCTCGTTGGAAAGCTCTTTGGCAGCTGCTCGCGTGGCCCCACAGCCCGTGGGGCTGCGGGCTTTCTGGCGGCCGTCAGCCTCGGCGCCACCGGCGCCCACGTGGTGCCGCCGCGCCATCCTGCGAAGCATTTTCCGGTAGGGCCGCGGCTCTGGCGACAGCTCCCACTCCCGAAGAGCCAGGAGGGAAAGCCGTGCCTCGTTGGAAAGCTCTTTGGCAGCCGCTCGCAGTGGCCCCACAGCCCGTGGGGCTGCGGGCTTTCCGGCGGCCGTCAGCCTCGGCGACACCTGCACCCACGTGGCGCCGCCGCGCCAGCCTGCGAAGCATTTTCCGGTAGGGCCGCGTCTCTGGCGACAGCTCCCACGCCCAAAGAGCCAGGAGGGAAAGCCGTGCCTCGTTGGAAAGCTCTTTGGCAGCTGCTCGCGTGGCCCCACAGCCCGTGGGGCTGCGGGCTTTCTGGCGGCCGTCAGCCTCGGCGCCACCGGCGCCCACGTGGTGCCGCCGCGCCATCCTGCGAAGCATTTTCCGGTAGGGCCGCGGCTCTGGCGACAGCTCCCACTCCCGAAGAGCCAGGAGGGAAAGCCGTGCCTCGTTGGAAAGCTCTTTGGCAGCCGCTCGCGTGGCCCCACAGCCCGTGGGGCTGCGGGCTTTCCGGCGGCCGTCAGCCTCGGCGACACCTGCACCCACGTGGCGCCGCCGCGCCAGCCTGCGAAGCATTTTCCGGTAGGGGCCGCGTCTCTGGCGACAGCTCCCACGCCCAAAGAGCCAGGAGGGAAAGCCGTGCCTCGTTGGAAAGCTCTTTGGCAGCCGCTCGCGTGGCCCCACAGCCCGTGGGGCTGCGGGCTTTCCGGCGGCCGTAAGCCTCGGCAACACCGGCGCCCACGTGGTGCCGCCGTGCCAGCCTGCGAAGCATTTTCCGGTAGGGCCGCGGCTCTGGCGACAGCTCCCACGCCCGAAGAGCCAGGAGGGAAAGCCGTGCCTCGTTGGAAAGCTCTTTGGCAGCCGCTCGCGTGGCCCCAGAGCCCGTGGGGCTGCGGGCTTTCCGTCGGCCGTCAGCCTCGGCGCCACCGGCGCCCACGTGGCGCCGCCGCGCCAGCCTGCGAAGCATTTTCCGGTAGGGGCCGCGTCTCTGGTGACATCTCCCACGCCCGAAGAGCCAGGAGGGAAAGCCGTGCCTCGTTGGAAAGCTCTTTGGCAGCCGCTCGCATGGCCCCATAGCCCGTGGGGCTGCGGGCTTTCCGGCGGCCATCAGCCTCGGCGACACCAGGGCACACGTGGCGCCGCCGCGCCAGCCTGCGAAGCATTTTCCGGTAGGGCCGCGTCTCTGGCGACAGCTCCCACCGCCCCCCGAAGAGCCAGGAGGGAAAGCCGTGCCTCGTTGGAAAAGCTCTTTGGCAGCCGCTCGCGTGGCCCCACAGCCCGTGGGGCTGCGGGCTTTCCGGCGGCCGTCAGCCTCGGCGACACCAGGGCACACGTGGCGCCGCCGCGCCAGCCTGCGAAGCATTTTCCGGTAGGGCCGCGTCTCTGGCGACAGCTCCCACGCCCGAAGAGCCAGGAGGGAAAGCCGTGCCTCGTTGGAAAGCTCTTTGGCAGCCGCTCGCGTGGCC